>NC_067127.1:28228109-28345609 GCF_021347895.1 Acanthochromis polyacanthus
GAGGTCGATTACAGCATGTACAGGGGATTTACACAAGACGTCCTGCTTCATGGCGTAACATTAAAGTTCAGTTGGCCGCCATGGCCATGCCCTTTGAGTTTTGTGAACAATTTTCGCAAATATGCAACCTGAAGGCGTTTCTTATATATTTTCCCAAATTCAGGTGTTTTGGAGTTATTGCCAGTGACAAATGAATTGTTGAAAATGACCAAAAACACCAAAAATCTGACATTTAATTCAAAATGGCTGACTTTCTGTTGTGTTTAGAGAATGACTCCAAGAGACTTTTTTGCTTGCACTGATGTGCTACATATGCATGCCAAATTTCATAGTCATAGGTGAAAGTCTGTGTGGAGGCTATTTTTAAATTCTTTTAGGGGGCGCAATGGGAGATGCTGTGAATGTATTTTGGCCAATAAATGTGATCAGGACAGGACTGTGTTTAATCATGTGAGGTCTGAGGTAGATTGGAGCATGTAGAGGATAGTTAGGTAGCACTTGATGTTTCATGGCGAACCATCAAAATTCTGGAGGTCGCCATGTCCACACCCTTTGACTCTGCAAGAATCCTTTGATAACTTTTGATCATAACATCGTGTTGTATATCCTGGCAAAATTTCAGCTCTCTAGACCTTAACCCCGAGGAGGAGTTCGCTCTCAAAAATGAAAAAAATACAGAAATTTTATCCACTTAATTCAAAATGGCGGACTTCCTGTTGAGTTTAGGGGATGGCTCCAAGAGGCTTTTTTGTGTGTCCTGGTGTGCTCTATAGGCCTCCCAAATTTTGTGGATGTAGGTGAAACATGCTGCCGGGGCTGTTTATTAAACATACTGCAGGGGGCGCTATAGCACATGCCCTGCAGAGATGCATACAGTGTTATTCCTTGAGACGACTGTGATGTGTGTGTAAATTTTGGTGAGCTGTTGAACATTCTAAGCCTGTCAAAAAGTACTTTGTTTGTCACAAAAACAACACGTTGCCACGGCAACAGCATTTCATCAAATATCAAAATCTTCACACTGTGGTATTGTCTGGGGGTGAAGAATTAGCTGACCAATTTTCAGAATGATATGACAAAGTTTGGAGCAATGATGTGTGCAAATGTAATTTCTAAACTGCTTGTTACCAAGAGGTGGCGCTATGACTTTTTCTAAATTTTTCAGTGTGGATGTCCTCAAACTGGTTCTGGTGTCCAGCACATGAAGTTTGGGGCAGATAGGATCCTTTGCAGCTGAGATATGAACACTTCAATTTTCATGGCGAAACATCAAACTTTGCCGTCCCGCCACAGACACGCCTTTTCATCACACGTCACCATTTTTTCTGTGCTTCATCATCAATGTGTTCAGGCTTATGTCACAACATCTGAGGTGAATCTGAGCAACAGGGTAAGAATAGTACATGAAAGTGTAAAAAATGTCAAATTCTTGATACCACAAGGTGGCGCTGTGACTGTGAATGAATCTTGCTGTATGGATGTCATCGAGGCAAGTCTGTGATCATACATGTAAAGTTTCATTCAGATCGGAGCATGTTCAGGAGAGTTAGACAGCATTTCCTGTTTCATGGCGAAGGATCAAATTTCGACAGGCCGCCACGACCACACCCTTTAACTATGGAGGAAGATTTTGATAACTTTTTCTCAGGAAGGTCTGCTGTATGCACTGGCAAAATTTCAGATCGCTCAGACTTTTCCCCTAGGAGGAGTTCATCATAGATTTTGTACAGTTAACGCATGATGGCGCACTTCCTGTTGGGTGTAGAGCATGGCTGTGATTGACTTTTTTGTGTTTCCTGATGTGCTGCATATGCCTCCCAAATTTTGTTGCTCTCGACCAAACTCCCTCTGAGTTGGCCTAATACCACTTTTTAAAATTTTGTAGGGGGCGCTATGGAGCCATTTTGCCACACACCTCCACATGCCCTACAAAATATGAAATTTTTCGCCAGTTCTGATGTGTGTGCAAATTTTCATGACTTTTTGAGCATGTTTAGGCCCTCAAAAATGCAGTTGTTCTGAGAGACAAATAATAATAATAATAATAATAATAATAATAATAATAATTAAAGCTGCGAGCAGCGTTGAACGGGTCCTCGCATCCTTGCTGGTTGGCGACCCCAAGCATGTCCACCAGGCAATGCTGCGACAAAGTGTATTTAGGCCCATGGATGTAACGAAGGACTGGATTCTGAGCACTCAGGTCAAATTTCAGACAGATTGGAGCATGTACAGACTATTTTGCAGCACTTTGTGTCCATCCACCAGGTGGCACTATGTCTGTGACTGTATAGTGGTCTATGAAACTCATCAGGACTGGACTCTGATCAAACATGTAAAGTTTGAGGTAGATTACAGCATGTACAGGGGATTTACACAAGACGTCCTGCTTCATGGCGTAACATTAAACTTCAGTTGGCCGCCATGGCCATGCCCTTTGAGTTTTGTGAACAATTTTCGCAAATATGCAACCTGAAGGCGTTTCTTATATATTATCCCAAATTCAGGTGTTTTGGAGTTATTGCCTGTGACAAATGAATTGTTGAAAATGACCAAAAACACCAAAAATCTGACATTTAATTCAAAATGGCTGACTTCTGTTGTGTTTAGAGAATGACTCCAAGAGACTTTTTTGCTTGCACTGATGTGCTACATATGCATGCCAAATTTCATAGTCATAGGTGAAAGTCTCTGTGGAGGCTATTTTTTAAATGCTTTAGGGGGCGCTATGGTACATGCTGTGAATGTATTTTAGGCTATAAATGTGATCAGGACAGGACTGTGTTTAATCATGTGAGGTCTGAGGTAGATTGGAGCATGCAGAGGATAGTTAGGTAGCACTTGATGTTTCATGGCGAACCATCAAAATTCTGGAGGTCGCCATGTCCACACCCTTTGACTCTGCAAGAATCTTTTAATAACTTTTGATCATAACATCCGTGTTGTATATCCTGGTAAAATTTGAGCTCTCTAGGAGTTAACCCCTAGGAGGAGTTCGCTCTCAAAAATTAAAAAATTAGAGAAATTTATCCACGTAATTCAAAATGGCGGACTTCCTGTTGAGTTTAGGGGATGGCTCCAAGAGGCTTTTTTGTGTGTCCTGGTGTGCTCTATAGGCCTCCCAAATTTTGTGGATGTAGGTGAAACGTGCTGCGGGGCTGTTTATTAAACATACTGTAGGGGGCGCTATAGCACATGCCCTGCAGAGATGCATACAGTGTTATTCCTTGAGACGACTGTGATGTGTGTGTAAATTTTGGTGAGCTGTTGAACATTCTAAGCCTGTCAAAAAGTACTTTGTTTGTCACAAAAACAACGCGTTGCCACGGCAACAGCATTTCATCAAATATCAAAATCTTCACACTGTGGTATTGTCTGGGGGTGAAGACTGAGCTGACCAGTTTCCAGAATGATATGACAAAGTTTGGAGCAATGATGTGTGCAAATGTAATTTCTAAACTGCTTGTTACCAAGAGGTGGCGCTATGACTTTTTCTAAATTTTTCAGTGTGGATGTCCTCAAACTGGTTCTGGTGTCCAGCACATGAAGTTTGGGGCAGATAGGATCCTTTGCAGCTGAGATATGAACACTTCAATTTTCATGGCGAAACATCAAACTTTGCCGTCCCGCCACAGACACGCCTTTTCATCACACGTCACCATTTTTTCTGTGATTCATCATCAATGTGTTCAGGCTTATGTCGCCACATCTGAGGTGAATCTGGCCAACAGGCTAAGAATAGTCCATGAAAGTGTAAAAAATGTCAAATTCTTGATACCACAAGGTGGCGCTGTGACTGTGAATGAATCTTGCTGTATGGATGTCATCGAGGCAGGTCTGTGATCATACATGTAAAGTTTCATTCAGATCGGAGCATGTTCAGGAGAGTTAGACAGCATTTCCTGTTTCATGGCGAAGGATCAAATTTTGACAGGCCGCCACGACCACACCCTTTAACTATGGAGGAAGATTTTGATAACTTTTTCTCAGGAAGGCCTGCTGTATGTACTGGCAAAATTTCAGATCGCTCAGACTTTCCCCCTAGGAGGAGTTCATCATAGATTTTGTACAGTTAACGCATGATGGCGCACTTCCTGTTGGGTTTAGAGCATGGCTGTGATTGACTTTTTTGTGTTTCCTGATGTGCTGCATATGCCTCCCAAATTTTTTAGCTCTCGGCCAAATGCCCTCTGAGTTGGCCTAATACCACTTTTTAAAATTTTGTAGGGGGCGCTATGGAGCCATTTTGTCATACACTACCACAATTCCTTTAGAATATAAAATTTTTCACCAGTTCTGGTGTGTGTACAAATTTTCATGAGTTTTTGAGCATGTTTAGGCCCTCAAAAATGCAGTTGTTCTGAGAGACAAATAATAATAATAATAATAATAATAATAATAATAATAAACCGTAGGGTTTCAATAGTGTCCTACGGCACCGTTGGTGCCTTGGACAGCCGGTGCCCTTGCACCGCCTGTCCTCGGCACCTCGGTGCTCGGACCCTAATAATAAACCGTAGGGTTCCAATAGGGTCCTACGGCACCGTTGGTGCCTTGGACAGCCGGTGCCCTTGCACCGCCTGTCCTCGGCACCTCGGTGCTCGGACCCTAATAATAAAAAACCCTAAGGTTCCAATAGGGTCCTTCGGCACCGTTGGTGCTCGGACCCTAATAATAAACCGTAGGGTTCCAATAGGGTCCTACGGCACCGTTGGTCCTCGCATACTTGCTGGTCGGCGACCCCAAGCATCTCCACCAGGCAATGCTACGACTGAGAGTGTATTTAGGCCCATGAATGTCACAAAGGCTGGATTCTGAGCACACAGGTCAAATTTCAGGCAGATTTGAGCATGTACAGGCTATTTATGCAGCACTTTCTGTCCATCCACCAGGTGGCACTATCTCTGTGACTGTATGTTGGTCTATGAAACTCATCAGGACTGGACTCTGATCAAACATGTAAAGTTTGAGGCGGATTGCAGCGTGTACAGGGGATTTACACAAGACGTCCTGCTTCATGGCGTAACATTAAAGTTCAGTTGGCCGCCATGGCCATGCCCTTTGAGTTTTGTGAACAATTTTCGCAAATATGCAACCTGAAGGCGTTTCTTATATATTATCCCAAATTCAGGTGTTTTGGAGTTATTGCCAGTGACAAATGAATTGTTGAAAATGACCAAAAACACCAAAAATCTGACATTTAATTCAAAATGGCTGACTTTCTGTTGTGTTTAGAGAATGACTCCAAGAGACTTTTTTGCTTGCACTGATGTGCTACATATGCATGCCAAATTTCATAGTCATAGGTGAAAGTCTGTGTGGAGGCTATTTTTTAAATGCTTTAGGGGGCGCTATGGCACATGCTGTGAATGTATTTTGGCCAATAAATGTGATCAGGACAGGACTGTGTTTAATCATGTGAGGTCTGAGGTAGATTGGAGCATGCAGAGGATAGTTAGGTAGCACTTGATGTTTCATGGCGAACCATCAAAATTCTGGAGGTCGCCATGTCCACACCCTTTGACTCTGCAAGAAGCCTTTGATAACTTTTGATCATAACATCGTGTTGTATATCCTGGCAAAATTTCAGCTCTCTAGACCTTAACCCCGAGGAGGAGTTCGCTCTCAAAAATGAAAAAAATACAGAAATTTTATCCACTTAATTCAAAATGGCGGACTTCCTGTTGAGTTTAGGGGATGGCTCCAAGAGGCTTTTTTGTGTGTCCTGGTGTGCTCTATAGGCCTCCCAAATTTTGTGGATGCAGGTCAAACATGCTGCCGGGGCTGTTTATTAAACATACTGCAGGGGGCGCTATAGCACATGCCCTGCAGAGATGCATACAGTGTTATTCCTTGAGACGACTGTGATGTGTGTGTAAATTTTGGTGAGCTGTTGAACATTCTAAGCCTGTCAAAAAGTACTTTGTTTGTCACAAAAACAACGCGTTGCCACGGCAACAGCATTTCATCAAAAATCAAAATCTTCACACTGTGGTATTGTCTGGGGGTGAAGAATCAGCTGACCAATTTTCAGAATGATATGACAAAGTTTGGAGCAATGATGTGTGCAAATGTAATTTCTAAACTGCTTGTTACCAAGAGGTGGCGCTATGACTTTTTTAAAATTTTTCAGTGTGGATGTCCTCAAACTGGTTCTGGTGTCCAGCACATGAAGTTTGGGGCAGATAGGATCCTTTGCAGCTGAGATATGAACACTTCAATTTTCATGGCGAAACATGAAAGTTTGCCGTCCCGCCACAGACACGCCTTTTCATCACACGTCACCATTTTTTCTGTGCTTCATCATCAATGTGTTCAGGCTTATGTCACAACATCTGAGGTGAATCTGAGCAACAGGGCTAAGAATAGTACATGAAAGTGTAAAAAATGTCAAATTCTTGATACCACAAGGTGGCGCTGTGACTGTGAATGAATCTTGCTGTATGGATGTCATCGAGGCAGGTCTGTGATCATACATGTAAAGTTTCATTCAGATCGGAGCATGTTCAGGAGAGTTAGACAGCATTTCCTGTTTCATGGCGAAGGATCAAATTTCGACAGGCCGCCACGACCACACCCTTTAACTATGGAGGAAGATTTTGATAACTTTTTCTCAGGAAGGTCTGCTGTATGTACTGGCAAAATTTCAGATCGCTCAGACTTTTCCCCTAGGAGGAGTTCATCATAGATTTTGTACAGTTAACGCATGATGGCGCACTTCCTGTTGGGTGGAGAGCATGGCTGTGATTGACTTTTTTGTGTTTCCTGATGTGCTGCATATGCCTCCCAAATTTTTTAGCTCTCGGCCAAATTCCCTCCGAATTGGCCTAATACCACTTTTTAAAATTTTGTAGGGGGCGCTATGGAGCCATTTTGCCACACACCTCCACATGCCCTAAAAAATATGAAATTTTTCGCCAGTTCTGATGTGTGTGCAAATTTTCATGACTTTTCGAGCATGTTCAGGCCCTGAAAAATGCAGTTGTTTTGGCAGAATAATAATAATAATAAAAAACCCTAAGGTTCCAATAGGGTCCTTCGGCACCGTTGGTGCTCGGACCCTAATAATAATAAACCGTAGGGTTCCAATAGGGTCCTACGGCACCGTTGGTGCCTTGGACAGCCGGTGCCCTTGCACCGCCTGTCCTCGGCACCTCGGTGCTCGAACCCTAATAATAATAAACCGTAGGGTTCCAATAGGGTCCTACGGCACCGTTGGTGCCTTGGACAGCCGGTGCCCTTGCACCGCCTGTCCTCGGCACCTCGGTGCTCGGACCCTAATAATAATAATAATAAACCGTAGGGTTCCAATAGGGTCCTACGGCACCGTTGGTGCCTTGGACAGCCGGTGCCCTTGCACCGCCTGTCCTCGGCACCTCGGTGCTCGGACCCTAATAATAATAATAAACCGTAGGGTTCCAATAGGGTCCTACGGCACCGTTGGTGCCTTGGACAGCCGGTGCCCTTGCACCGCCTGTCCTCGGCACCTCGGTGCTCGGACCCTAATAATAATAAACCGTAGGGTTCCAATAGGGTCCTACGGCACCGTTGGTGCCTTGGACAGCCGGTGCCCTTGCACCGCCTGTCCTCGGCACCTCGGTGCTCGGACCCTAATAAACCGTAGGGTTTCAATAGGGTCCTACGGTACCGTTGGTGCCTTGGACAGCCGGTGCCCTTGCACCGCCTGTCCTCGGCACCTCGGTGCTCGGACCCTAATAAACCGCAGGGTTTCAATAGGGTCCTACGGCACCGTTGGTGCCTTGGACAGCCGGTGCCCTTGCACCGCCTGTCCTCGGCACCTCGGTGCTCGGACCCTAATAATAAACCGTAGGGTTTCAATAGGGTCCTACGGCACCGTTGGTGCCTTGGACAGCCGGTGCCCTTGCAAACAGTTCAAGAACAGCATTCAATTTACTTTCTGTACATCTTCAGTAGAAATTTCAGGGGAAAATTGACCGCAGCTTAAGGGGTTAAGAGACTTTGATTGAGACCTTAGACTTATTGTTTGTATACATCTATGCCTGGATTAGTTAGCCTGCAGCCGAAATGCATTGTGGGTAATGTAGGCACCGGGTTCATGAAAAGAAAAGACATCTCTGTTTGTTGTGCATTGATTTTGGTTGAGCTTTGTTTTTATCTGTGCATTAGAAAGCTGATAGTAATAAAAAAAGTGCAATGTTAAATATTAAAATTACATTTACATCCATTTATGCTGAAAAAAGCTGATATCTGTGTTCATTATTATATGAATTCAATGGTTTTAATTATTCTTATGTAAGCAGTAAAACAAGTACATCTCTGACGTTTATAACAAACCAAGCTGTTGTAAAATCGATTGAAAATTGAGCAATCTACAGTGATTTTAAAATCCATGCTCCATTGACTTTAATGTTATGAGTGATCGAGCAGCCCTGTCCCAAGATGGCCGCCATGTGGCGACGTTGCTCCCCATAGGCTGACAGCGCTCATGAGCCATCTAGTGTTTGTATATATCTATGATGGCAACGGCTGGCTGTTCCGGGTTCGGAGGCAGCGATGAGTCACTTGATTGGTTGAAACGCGGCTGGGATCGAAGACAGAGGCTCCAGTCGCCATTTTCTGACCGAGATCGTGAGGATAACAGAAGGATTCATAAAATTATGGATAAAAATGCAGTGACTTATGGAACGCGCAGCGCCACCGTGCGCCACGTGGACGCGCACGGAGCCGAGAGATTTGTGGATTATTTACTTATTTCTTGACATGTTTTGGGCAAAATATGATACTTGCTAGTATTGTCTGGATGACTACTCTTGGATTATGGCCGGTTTTTGTGGATTATTTTCATCGTTGATCGGTAAAAGACCATCGGAAGGTGAGTTATGCCCTTTATGTGTCCCTTTAAACTTTTGTTGTTTGTTTTAGAAATGTGTTTATATCACCCGCTGTGGTAATCACATCTGAAAGTGGTTTATACCGGCGGATTCATGAGACTCTAAGCTTTCCATGGATGTATACTGTTTCTATCGTCCTGTTTGAAGCTAAAAATGGTTTTGCCGTTAAACTTCAGCCGGAGATCTTGGGCCCGTATTCGGGCCCGTGCAGCTTAAGGGGTTCAAGCAAATAAATACAACCACAACCACAAAGAATGTAATTTCACCTAAAGATTCGGTTCTCAAAAAACGTTGGTCTCAGGAAAACCTAATAATTGAAAATCAGATTGTGAGTAACACCATCTTCAATGTGAGTCGCCAGGCAGAAAAGACACACAACTATGCCGCATTTTTCAAAACGAAAAGCTGCGATTTCGGAATTGAGCCCGAATCATAGCCACGTTAATAAGGTTTGTAATAAACTAAACCGTTTGTAAATCAATCAAGAATTGAGCGAGTTGTGAGTGTTAAAGTGAGGAAATCATCCACCTTACCATTGACTACAGTACAGTGCGCCAGAGCAGTCCCCTGTCCTAAGATGGCCGCCAAGTGACGACGCCGCCGACTCCGTCTTGAGACATCTAGTGTTTGTATATATCTATGGTCTCCCCCACACAATACCGAGCATCACACAGATCGCCGCACTTTCTTAAAGCGACAGGCTCCTATTTTTGTCTTTAGCTTTTATGAACACATTAACTTGAAATAACCAAATACTTTGTCTGTCTAAATTATGACAATGCAAATGACACTAAATTAAGCATGTAAAAAAGTGTAAATACTATAAAGTAATAACTGAACTAAAATTGTCATCAGTTAACACAATCTATGCATTCCGCACCTACAATCAGACTCCCCTAAGAATGCAAGATATGGCATCAAAATATGTCTGGTATTTATGTATAAAGTCTTTAATATAAGTATAGTTCTTAAGTATAAAGTCATTTGTAATTGTTGTTATTTTTATTGGGCCAGTTATCAATATAATAGAATTGAAATTCTTTATTTGTCCCACACCTGGGAAATTATTTGCTACAACAGCTAAAACACCAAATCACAAAAGTTTTTTTTGTTTGTTTTTTTTGTTAAAAAAACTAGTAAATTACAGTCTTTAAGAACAGAATAAAGGGGCTAAATGATCACAGTATGGCAGATTAAGAACAGAGAGACTATTTCAAAACTAGGACTTTAACAGAAATATGCAGATTGAGTTAACTGTGCAGATTGTATGATATGAAATATAATCTGGAGTCAAAATTTATTGGGCCACTTAACAAAATCTGACTCCCCTTATTGTTTAGGGGATCCAAGAAGTCACAACCTCCAAACTTTCTCAGCTACATGTGCACCTCTGCTGCTGTTGTATAAGGTCTTGTGTACATGATGGTTCCACCAAGTTTTTTGCTTGGAAATTGGAAAAATGTAACACAATGCCATCTGAGTGATAATGGAAAATATGACAAAAGAAAGAAGTCAGTAGACCAATCACACTCCAAATGAAAGGAAGCCATATTGGTGAAAGTTTTTTCTTTTGTGAGAACAAAATCAATAATTCTTTACAAACTAATTACAAAATACACATACATATGTACACCTCATTTTATGAGAACAAAATCAAACATAATTCTTTGCAAACTATTTACAAAACAAACTCTCTCTCTCTCTCTCTCTCTCTCTCTCTCTCTCTCTCTCTCTCTCTAAACATGGGCTTTGGTGTTTCCTTGTGACGGATGTAGTATAGATGTCCATCTGTAAAAAATACATTGGTTTATTAGTTCACAAAGTCCTGAGGACCAATGAAGCTGATGTATCTGACACTGGTGAGGGATGATAATCTATTTTGTGGGAGAAGCTTTGTTTGTGCAATGTCACTGTTAGAACTGCATCCATTTATTTGACCACCACTGAAGACCTCACGAGGATCAGCTTGGAGGGGCCATGTCTTGAGGACTTTGATCCAAGTCCTGCTGTGGACCGCTGGATGAACTCAGCCAAGCGTGCCAGGCGACTTGAATACAAAAAGATGTGGGACAGGGATAGCCTAGCCATGCAAACCCCATGTTTCTGACGGCACAAGGGTCTAGGGAAGCTCGACAGGGAGGGAGGCGGGCTAAAAGGTTGTCTATCAAATCCCTCTGCAGCAATTGGGTAGGTATACAACCAATCAACGCAACGAATAGGCTGACGTAGTTCCGAGAGCACCGGCGGATTGTGGCTAAGTCCCATTAGCTTCCCAACCAACAGAGCCAACTGGTATATTAAGGATTTGCCATATCCCGTCGGCATAAGTCCAAATACGTCTTTCTTCTCAATGAAACACTTCAGTGCCGTCTTTTGTTTATCTTTCAAGTTGAATTTTAGCTTCAAATCTTTAAGGGCTGTGGCCAAAGCCGAGTCGAAAGATAACTGTTTATTGTGCGCCGGTTGTTTCTGTCAGAATCGTCGCACCTCTGTCGTCACTTAGTTACGCCCGCCTTCTGACTCTACACTTCATGGTGATTGGTCCAGCCAGTTTTAGGAACATCCAGCCTCCAGCCTTATGGAGGGTAACTAGACCCACCCTGGCAGAGAATTAAATTCGTTGCCGTGGGTTGTCTAGCGCGGCTAGGCTAGGACAGGGATGTTCTCTGTGTTAAATAACTGAGCCTACTGCTTGGCTTGTTGTGTGAATATTAATAATAAAATTGTGCGATTCATAGTGAAAATTCATAGTGCTCCTAAATTTTTTTCTGTGCTCCTAAATTTTTTCATTTAGGAGCACCTGTGCTCCTAGTGAAAAAGCTAAGCGTACAGCCCTGTGTTACTGGCTTGTTTCGTCTGGATGTCCAAGGTTGGATTATGGCCGTTTTTTGTGGAATATTTTCATCTGTGTGTAATAATGAATCCGGAAATGTGAGTCACGCTGTGTATTACAGACCAGTATCTCTTCTCTCACAGTTATCAAAAATATTGGAAAAATTATTTGTCAGCAGACTTGATAGTTTTATTGACAAGCATGAATTATTAGCTGATAATCAATATGGTTTTCGAGCGAATCGGTCCACTTCAATGGCGCTAGTGGATGTCATAGAAACAATTACTAGTGCTATTGACAACAAAGAATATGGTGTTGGCGTCTTTGTGGACCTAAAAAAGGCATTTGACACAATAGATCACAATAGATTATTATTTAAACTTGAGAGATGTGGTATTAGAGGAGTAGTTTTGGATTGGATTAAGAGTTATTTGGATGGAAGAAATCAGTTTGTTCAAATGGACAGTTACAAATCATCACAAAGATATACTGCGTGCGGAGTGCCTCAAGGCTCTGTTTTAGGACCTAAATTATTCATTCTTTATATAAATGATATTTGTAAGGTATCTAATAAACTTAAGTTAACTTTATTTGCGGATGATACTACAATTTTTTGTTCTGGTGATGATCTGAAGTTACTTTTAGATTTAGTTACAAAAGAATTGACTAAACTTAAATCCTGGTTTGATTTGAATATATTATCAATAAATCTGAATAAAACAAAACTAATGTTATTTACTAATCGTAATGTTGATATTCCAGTAAAAGTTACTGTTGACAAAGTCAGTATTGAGTTGGTAGATGAAATAAAATTCTTGGGTGTCATTTTGGATGGTAAAGTCAGTTGGAAATCTCATATTAAATATATTGGTAGTAAAATAGCTAAA
This sequence comes from Acanthochromis polyacanthus, assembly GCF_021347895.1. Lineage (NCBI taxonomy): Eukaryota > Metazoa > Chordata > Actinopteri > Pomacentridae > Acanthochromis > Acanthochromis polyacanthus. The sequence continues at coordinate 28,240,703 of NC_067127.1, forward strand.
AATATAGGTATAATGGGTAAAGTAAAATACGTTTTGAATGAGATATCTTTGTATATGCTGTATTGTTCTATGGTCTTGCCGTATTTGATGTACTGTGTTGAGGTATGGGGAAACACCTACAGAGCTACCACACAAAGACTATATATTCTACAAAAGAAAGCTATGCGAATTGTACATTGTGCTGGGTATCTAGATCATACAAATATACTGTTTTTGAAATCGAAGGCATTAAAACTGGAGGATCTTGTGGCTTTTAGAAGTGCTCAGCTTTTATACAAAGCAAGCAATAAGATGTTACCTATCAATTTACAAAAAATATTATCTTCAAGAGATGGGCTTTATTGCTTAAGGTATAAAAATAATTTAAAACAAAACTTTGGTCGAATTAAATTGAAATCGATGTGTGTTTCGGTTTGTGGGGTGGCTCTGTGGAATGGTCTTAATGAAGGTATTAAATCGTGTAAGAACATTTTGCAATTTAAAAAAAGTTATAGAAATATGATTTTGGAAAAGTACAAAAAGGATGAACAAAATAAATAGTTGGTCATGATTCATTAACAAATGCATATATATATTTTGTTTGTTTGTTTTTTTTCCGAATTGTGTTATTAGTAAATGCTGATCTATGTTAAAATCTGATTTAATATATATTTAAGATGTTTTTAGTTTTGTGCAAAGGGGTGAGGGTATATAAGTACTAAGTACTTCTACTTACTCCTTTTCGAATATGTAAGAAGGTGAAGTGACTAAAAGTGTTGGTCACTTCATATTTGATGTTCGAAATAAATAAATAAAATAAAATAAATAAAAAAAAAATATGTTGAAGCTGGGTACAGAGAACGGATGGATGGATATTCGTTGTTTGTCGGACAAATGTGTTTATATTACCCGCTGTGGTAATCACATCTGAAAGTGGTTTATATCGGCGGATTCATGAGAATCTAAGCTTTCCATCGGCGTATAGTGTTTGTATAATCGCGTTTGCAGTTTCAGACATTTAGCAAATTGCTTATGCAGATTTCAAAGTGTACCGCGGGCGGGACACTGAAGCGCAACTGGTTAAGCTTATTAATTAATAATTTCAGAAAATCATTTAAGGGGTAATAATTTCATGAAACACAACATACCATTGACGAAATGCTGACTGCAAACATACACACGTGGACAAAATTGTTGGTGCCCCTCAGTTAAAGAAGGAAAAACCCACAATTCTCACTGAAATCACTTGAAACTCACAAAAGTAACAATAAATAAAAATTTATTGAAAATTAAATAATCAAAAACAGCCATTACTTTTGAATTGTTGATTAACATAATTATTTAAAAAAACAAACTAATGAAACAGGCCTGGACAAAAATGATGGTACCTCTATAAAAGATTGAAAACTATTTGACCAGAGTGACATGATTAACTCAGGTGTGTCATTTAATTGACATCACAGGTGTTTCCAAACTCATAATCAGTCAGTCTGCCTATTTAAAGGGAGACAAGTAGTCACCCTGCTGTTTGGTGAAAAGGTGTGTACCACACTGAACATGGACAACAGAAAGCGAAGGAGAGAATTGTCCCAGGACATCCGAAAAAAATTATAGACAAACATCTTAAAGGTAAAGACTATAAGACCATCTCTAAACAGCTTGAAGTTCCTGTGACAACAGTGGCTCATATTATTCAGAAGTTCAAGACCCACGGGACAGTAGCCAACCTCCCTGGACGTGGCCGCAAGAGGAAAATTGATGACAAATTGAAGAGACGGATCGTTGGAATTGTATCCAAAGAGCCCAGAGCAACCTCCAAAGAAATTAAAGGTGAACTCCAAGGCCAAGGTACATCAGTGTCAGATCGCACCATTCGTCGTCGTTTGAGCCAAAGTGGACTTCATGGGAGACGACCAAGGAGGACACCACTGCTGAAAAAAACTCATAAAAAAGCCAGACTGGAATTTGCAAAAATGCATGTTGACAAGCCACAAAGCTTCTGGGAGAATGTCCTTTGGACAGATGAGACCAAACTGGAGCTTTTTGGTAAGGCACATCAACTCTATGTTCATAGACTCAAAAACCAAGCATATGAAGAAAAGAACACTGTCCCTACGGTGAAACATGGAGGAGGCTCAGTAATGTTTTGGGGCTGCTTTGCTGCATCTGGCACAGGGTGTCTTGAAAGTGTGCAAGGTACGATGAAATCTGAAGACTATCAAGGCATTCTGGAGAGAAATGTGCTGCCTTGTGTCAGAAAGCTTGGTCTCAGTCGCAGGTCATGGGTCTTCCAACAGGACAACGATCCAAAACACACTGCCAAAAACACCCAAGAATGGCTGAGAGAAAAGCGTTGGACTATTCTAAAGTGGCCTTCTATGAGCCCAGATCTGAATCCCATTGAACATATGTGGAAGGAGCTGAAACATGCCATTTGGAGAAGACACCCATCAAACCTGAGACAACTGGAGCTGTTTGCTCATGAGGAGTGGGCCAAAATACCTGTTGACAGCTGCAGAACACTCATTGACAAATACAGAAATCGTTTAATTGCAGTGATTGCCTCAAAAGGTTGTGCAACAAAATATTAAGTTATGGGTACCATCATTTTTGTCCAGCCCTATTTCATTAGTTTGTTTTTTTAAATAATTATGTTAATCAACAATTCAAAAGAGATGGCTGATTTTGATTATTTAATTTTCAATAATTTTTTATTTATTGTTACTTTTGTGAGTTTCAAGTGATTTCAGTGAGAATTGTGGGTTTTTCCTTCTTTAACTGAGGGGTACCAACAATTTTGTCCACGTGTGTAGGACCATTTTGACTGTGGGCTCCATGTGGTTCCATTATTGTTTATCCGCCTCAATGCTGTGAGCCATAAACTCCTTTTCTGGCCCTTTTCAGTCGGAATCCTGTAAAAGGAAATGTTCTTGTTGCTCCATGACTGAGAACTACAGCCAAAAACAGCGCAGGTTTTGGGCATATCTGCTTTTGGTCGTTCAAATCGGGAGGGAAACGTGGGAAAGTAATGGTTGTCAAGGCAAAGCATACCCTTCTTAAAATGGCGGAATCGCGTTGCTAGGGCCGGTGACCGGCGGTGACGTTCGATGATGGCGTTTCGGAAAAAGGTCTATAACTAGCATACGTCTGAATGACAGTGATCTGGAGAAGTTTATTTGTTTATCACTGTAAAAAACATCCTCTCAACTCTCTATCGTAACTATCAGGTAGCGATACCCCTTCCTGTTCAGTGCCAAAGTTATTGATCTGCATAAGCAGCACATGGCTAATTGAATATTCATGAGATGAGCACGGTGGAGCCGGTTAGCATTCTAAAGGCTATCCAGGCTAACAGCGGTGAAGACGTAAAGCTGATGGAGGATAAAAAACAAAGGGACAGCACAAAACTACCAACAAACGGAGGACAACACCTAACTATTACTGGACCAGAGGACAACACCTAACTATTACTGGACCGGAGGAGCCATTTTTCACGGCTGGATGTTTAAGTTTAAGATGAACAGCAGCTGCAGCTAAATTCATTGGCTTATGAAGATCATAAGATCGTCAATGGGTGAGCGACACAGTTCATTTAAAATGCAGAGTTTGTGTTGGTGTTTTGTTTGGAGGATATGTGGCTGTGAGCTGCTAATCAGAGTTTAAAGGCTATGGGCTAATTGGGAGTTTACTCAGGCTACTGGTTACTTAAAGTGTGAAATGAAACCAAAGACAGATATGAAGCAGATTGTCATGGTGATTGATCTATTCTATTCAACTTGCAAGCAAATAGATGGAATTATGACTTTTCCAGTCATTTTGGAGTTGTGTTTGTGTGTGATCTGTGTTCACAGACGGGCTGTAGAAACAGGACGGTCAGCTCAGGTTGAGGTTTGGTTTGTTATCGTCTTAAACTCTGGTGAACTAAAATATGTGGCTCCAGCCTTGTTCTTGTGAAACATGATGCTGGATCAGTGTTCGTGTTTCTCTTTTGTTGCTGTTGATTATGCCCGATAGTTGTTATTGACTGAATTCTGGAGTTTGGTCAGCTGCCAGAGTGTAGCATGAGCTCTAGACCTATATATTTGACAGTACTCTTGTGGTTCTGTAACATTTTGATTACAAGCATATCTGCCGCTGTCTCAGCAGGCAGCATTTGGGAGTAGACGCGCTGTTCCACCACAGTAATGGCGGCGCCCACAAATACGGGACAGTTGAGATCCCGTATGAGACAAATCAATTTAGCCCAATTTATGGGATGTCCCAGCTAATACGGGACAGTTGGCAACCCTAGTTAGCTGCCCGGCTACCCAAGCTAACTGGCTAGCTAGCAAGCATACAATGTTATAGTCCCTCAAGAACAGATTCCACGTAAAAACAAATTTCTTTTGACTCTGGTTTCCGAGATTGACAATGTTCAAGAAGCAAACGCACAGTGTTGCTTACCTGTGACTCCTCGTCGCTCTGTGTGGCGGTGTCGGCAAACTTTGTGGAGGTTTTTTCCTGGCCTGCACAGCACTTTGCCATACTTCCTTTGCTAGAAGTGCATTACCGTAAATGACGCCGCCCACATTTGTTCAGTCAACAAATGCACAACTTGTCCAATCCATTCACTCAATTACTGTATGTTAGTTGAGTCAATATCAGCCATTGTGGGCATTCACCCAACAACAATTTATCACCTGACTCAATATTTTTTATGAATAATTGTACAAACTTTTATTAACTGGCTTTCCCAATAACAGCACACTTAAAACATTGAGCCAATGGTCTATTTCAACTTGCCTTAGCAATCTTCTAATTGAGTCAATGTTTTAGTAATTAGGTTTTTTACTGTGTAGGAATCTTTACATTCATAATGAATTTGCATCATTTAGGCAATTGCAGACAAAGTTTAGTCTCCCACATGGTCGTTTCTTTAGGTATTTGCAGATTAAACATTTTGTGAGACACTCCCTTACTCATTTTGACAATTTATCAATACAACATAATTTTTACGAGTTTTTGACAAAACCTCCAACCTCCAAGAATTTGGTTTGACAATTCGTCAGTCTTTTTTCAAAACCAACTTCATCAAATCATGTTAATGAGGCTTGGACAAGAGATGTGGGGGTAGAGATCTCAGTTGATCTATGGGACAGAGCCTTAAGAGGTATAAATTCATGTTCAATAAATGCCAGACTTCAGCTTATACAGTTTAAAGTTGTACATCGCTTACATTATTCTAAGACTAGGCTTAATAGACTTTTTCCTTCCATTTCACCCTTTTTCTGTCCCTTGCTTAAAAACTTCTGGTCTGAAATTTTTCAAGTGTACAGTACGGTATATAAGAAGACCATAACACCAGATGTTTTAACGGTGATACTTGGCTGTTCAGATCAAACTGTGTCATGCTCCCAGTCAGCTCAGCAAGCCATCATGTTTGGCATGACTATTGCAAAGAGGGTCATTTTGAGAGAATGGAAGTCCACTACGCCTCCTAGTTATTATAAATGGCTGAACAATGTGATGTCTTGTTTATATCTTGAAGAGATCCGGTATGGTCTGTCTGATACTCAAGATAAATTTAGAACAATCTGGGGTCCCTTTGTTGACCATATCAAGCAGAAGGGGACTCGGCCTGCAACCTCAGGGGACTGAACTGTGGAGTCTGCTCACTCTGGACTGCTGGAACTGTTGTATTTTTACTATGTGGATTGTATGCATTATTTTTTTCATATTTTATGTGAAGATACCTTTGCACTGGCAGTGTTTGTGTTCATGTTTGGAATTTTAATGTGGAAAAATGAATAAAACTATATTAAAATATTCTGAGTAGAACTTTTCACCCAGAGTCTTGAAGGGTATTGTCTATGAAAAAATGCATTGAACACGTAGATCCAGCGTAGTGGAGCGAAATTCACTTTCGAGGCACTTTTTCCATGGTCCCAATACAGCCTAGATGCATATAGCATCGTTTCGATTCTTTTTTTAGGAACTTTTGAAGGCGGTTTCTTTGTCTTTCTTTTCTTTTCGTCATATTCGCTGGTATCTCTGCTAGATACAGTCGACGCCATGTTGGATGTTTATCTGATACCACAGCAACAAGACTCGGCTCCTATTGCTCCACGTGACCAAAAACCGCTGCACGCACTGCAAATCCTAGTCCGCCCGTATAAATATCACTACACCACAGTTAAAAAAGACCGACACAAAAACACTAATTATTAAAAAATGACTGGAAACGGTGAGTAGAAACTTTTTTGGGTACTAATTAGCAATAGATATATCTTATAAAGCAGAGTTCATGTAGATCCACTTGAGTGGAACGAACCAACACACTCTCGTTCAGTCAATACAGCCTAAAGGGGGAGGCTCTGAAAACTGGAGGACAACTTCAAAGACATTCCATTTGCTGACAAAGGAACTCTGGACTCACATCAAAACTAACAAAGACAATCATCCCACAATTCTGGATTCAACATTCATTTCACAGAACAAATTAACTTTTCAAAAACTTAACGGTCAGTCTACATTATGTCTTGCCTTTAATCTTTTAATTGGTATCAATATGATGATTTGTAACACGTCTGCCATCTACATGATCATATTTGGTATCGTTCTGATTCCCTATCTGTCAGTAATAGAATTAGGTAAACCAGGTTCACCATATTATAATATTTTGGGAGGTACAGACACCAGAAAATTATCGGCCAATGTATTTATGTGAGAGACATCTGGACTTCAGCCCTCCCCAACAGAGGTTGGCCCAGATGCCTCCCTCCCTTAATGAGATGCAAGAATCCGTTTTAAAAGACCATGTCTGAAAGCACCACATTGAGTTCTCCTGACTATTGAAGTCTACTTGTTATCCGTCGTTCCAAGGCTCCACTCTGTCCACCGTTGTTCCGACCCGCTTCCACAGGCTGACCAGACCACAAGCATCATCGTCACCTTCGTCATCATCATCATCATCATCATGCATGTACCTTCCAACCACTGAATACTTGGTGCATTCGTCTAAATTCTTATAATTCCTAAAATCATTAATTGGGCAAACTTTGAAACTGACATTCCCAAAAATTTATGGCTGCTTTCAGGCGTGGTCTCCTAACTCCTTCCTTCCGGCGATCCATATTACAACGTAATATTCTCCCAATATTGTGTTGTAATATTGGGCTCTATTCTGTTCCTTCCCTGTCATTCACATTCCACTCATTGTGTTAGTGTCTTGTGTTGTTTGTGTATTGTTGTGTTCTTGGCAGATAGATGTCATTAGTAGTTGTTGTCTTGTTTTTCTGTTAGTAAATAAATTTTTTGTAACTTACCTAACTTAGATATTCTGCTGGTCGAAAACCAGTTAGACTACTGAATAATTCTGCACAAAGTAATCTTAACCCATTAACAGTACATTTCACAATTTCGTGGAGAAAACAATTTAAACCTTAAAACATAAACTAAGAAATCCTACACTATTTATGCTTTTTGCCCTGATAAATATTTGGGCATTTAAAAAATTTGGATGCTTATTATTAAATTCCTTCAGTGTGAGTCCTGAAATCCAAATGATTTGGGATTAAAGCTTCTGTTTTGAAAGAAATTCTATAAAAAGATAAAATAAAACAAGAAAAACAAACAGAGCGACATCTACTGGACTTTTTTTTTAGCATTATGTACCTCAACTGAGTGGTAGAGATGGCTGGAATACGTGGAATTCAGTAAAATATTTTTTCAATAAGATATAGTGAGTCAAAATGTGCTCTATCAAATGGTCGAGCTGAATGTTAAAGGGTTAAATAAAAAATAGAAAATGAATAAATAAAGAAAAACAGTAAAATAGCCAGACTACAGAAAAATAGATTAATACAGATAAAACAGGGAAAGAATGCAGAAATAAACAACAAAAACCTGGGGAAATAGTTTAACGGAGAAAACGTGAAAACAAAAAGATATTTAATAATAACAGAAAAAGCACCAAAAATAAAAACAAACACTGAAAAATAGCAACAACGGAATAAACTAAAAAAACTTTTTTTAAAAAGAATCTTTATATATATATATATATATATATATATACACTGCTCAAAAAAATTTAAAGGAACACTTTTTAATCTAAGTATTGCATCAAATCAGTGAAACGTGGGATACTGATCTGGTCAAGTAAGTAGCTGAGGGGCTTTTTAGTCAGTTTCAGCTGCTTTGGTGTTCATGAAATTAACAACAGATGCACTAGAGGGGTAACAATGAGACAACCCCCAAAACAGTAATGAGTTTACAGGTGAAGGCCACTGACATTTTTTCCTTCCCAATATTTTCCGACTGTTTTTCACTAGTTTTGCATTTGGCTAGGGTAAGTGTCACTTCTGGTAGCATGAGGCGATACCTGGACCCTACAGAGCTTCCATAGACAGTCCAACTCCTCCAGGATGGCACATCAATGCGTGCCATTGCCAGAAGGTTTGCTGTGTCTCCCAGCACAGGCTCAAGCGCATGGAGGAGATTCCAGGAGACAGGCAGTTAGTCTGGGAGAGCTTGACAGGGCTGTCGAAGGTCCTCAACCCATCAGCAGGACAGGTATCTGCTCCTTTGTGCAAGGAGGAACAGGATGAGCACTGCAAAAGCTCTACAAAATGACCTCCAGCAGACCACTGGTGTGAATGTCTCTGATCAAACAATCAGAAAGAGATGTAATGAGAGTGGTCTGAGGGCCCAGCGTCCTCTAGTGCCCGCTGTGCTCGCTGACTGGCACCATGGAGCTCGGCTGGCATTTGCCATAGAACACAGGAATTGGCAAGTCCAGCACTGGTGCCCTTTGCTTTTCACAGATGAGAGCAGGTTCACCCTGAGCGCATGTGACAGGCATGAAAGGATCTGGAGAAGCCGTGGAGAACGTTATGCTGCCTGTAACATTGTTCAGCATGACCGGTTCGGTGGTGGGTCAGTGATGGTGTGGGGAGGCATATCCATGGAGGGACACACAGACCTCTACAGGCTGGACAATGCATTCTGACTGCCATTAGGTATCAGGATGAAATCCTTTGACCCATTGTCAGACCCTACATTGGTGCAGTGGTCCTGGATTCCTTCTGGTGCACGACAATGCCCGGTCTTATGTGGTAAGAGAACTCATGCAGTTCCTGGAGGATGAAGGAACTGATACCATTAACTGGCCCCCATGCTCACCTGACCTCAATCCAATAGAACACCTTTGGAACATTATGTTTTGTTCCATCCGACACCACCAGGTTGCTCCTCAGACTGTCCAGGAGCTCAGCGATGCCCTGGTCCAGTTCTGGGAGGAGATACCCCAGGACACCATCTGTCGTCTCATTCAGAGCTTGTCCCAGCATCGTCAGTCATGCATACAAGCACATGGAGGCCATACAAACTACTGAATACCATTTTGAGTTGCTGCCAAGGAATTTCATCAAGATGGACTAGCCTGCCACATCAGTTTTTCACTTTGATTTTGGGGTGTCTTGAATTTAGCCCTCCTGGGGGGATTGATAATTTTCATTCCCATCAAACAATGTGGCACTTTTCATTCCTAACGCATTATCCAGTCCATATCGATGCTAATATCCAGTTTGTTTTTCTCCCATATAGAAATATGATGTATTTGGTGTGTCATCTGGAAGGAAAGGAGAAAAGGAGACTTGGTGGTGGAATGAGGAGGTGCAGGAGTGGATCCAGAGAAAGAGGTTAGCTAAGAAGAAGTGGGACACTGAGAGGACTGAAGAGAGTAGACAGGAGTACAGGGAGATGCAGCGTAAGGTGAAAGTAGAGGTGACAAAGGCCAAACAAGGGGCTTACGATGTTACGATGACTTGTATTCTAGGTTGGACAGTAAGGAGGGAGAGACTGACCTGTATAGGTTGGCAAGGCAAAGAGACAGAGATGGAAAAGACGTGCAGCAGGTTAGGGTGATGAAGGATAAGGATGGAAGTGTGTTGACAGGTGCCAATAGTGTGATGGGAAGATGGAAAGAGTACTTTGAAGAGCTGATGAACGAGGAAAATGAGAGAGAACGAAGAGTAGAAGAGGTGACTGTTGTGGACCAGGAAGTAGCAAAGATTAGTAAGGATGAAGTGAGGAGGGCATTGAAGAGGATGAAGAATGGAAAGGCACTTGGTCCTGATGATATACCTGTGGAGGTATGGAAGTGTCTCAGAGAGGTAGCAGTAGAGTTTCTGACTGGGTTGTTCAACAGGATCTTAGATAGTGAGAAGATGCCCGAGGAATGGAGGAGAAGTGTGCTGGTGCCCATCTTCAAGAACAAGGGAGATGTGCAGAGTTGTGGCAACTACAGAGGAATAAAGCTGATGAGCCACACGATGAAGCTATGGGAAAGAGTAGTTGAAGGGCAGAGGTGAACATCTGTGAGCAGCAGTATGGTTTCATGCCAAGAAAGAGTACAACAGATGCAATATTTGCTTTGATGATGTTGATAGAGAAGTACAGAGAATGTCAGAAGGAGCTGCATTGTGTCTTTGTAGATCTGGAGAAAGCTTATGACAGGGTGCCCAGAGAGGAACTGTGGTTTTGTATGAGGAAGTCTGGAGTGGCAGAGAAGCAGGACATGTATGAAGACTGTAAGACAGTGGTGAGGTGTGCTGTAGGAGTAACAGAGGAGTTCAAGGTGGAGGTGGGAGTACATCAGGGATCAGCTCTGAGCCCCTTCTTGTTTGCTATGGTGATGGACAGTATGACAGACGAGGTTAGACAGGAGTCTCCATGGAGTATGATGTTTGCAGATGACATTGTGATCTGTGGTGAGAGCAGTGAACAGGTGGAGGAGAAGCTAGAGGCATGGAGGTTTGCCCTGAAAAGGAGAGGAATGAAGGTTAGCCACAGCAAGACGGAGTATCTGTGTGTGAATGAGAGGCACCCAAGTGGAAGAGTGAGGTTACAGGGAGAAGAGATCAATAAGGTGGAGGTTTTTAAGTACTTCGGGTCAACAGTACAGAGCAATGGAGAGTGTGGAAAAGAGGTGAAGAAGCGTGTACAGGCAGGCTGGAACGGCTAGAGAAAAGTGTCAGGTGTGATGTGTGTTGGAAGAGTTTCAGCTAAAATGAAAGGAAAGGTTTACGAAACTGTGGTGAGACCAGCCATGTTGTTTGGTCTGGAGACAGTGTCCCTGAGGAAAAGACAAGAGGCAGAGCTGGAGGTAGCAGAACTGAAGATGCTGAGGTTCTCTTTGGGAGTGACCAGGATGGATAGGATCAGGAATGAGTATATCAGAGGGACAGCTGTTAGAGGCTGTTAGAGGCTTTGAAGATAAAGTCAGAGAGGCCAGACTGAGATGGTTCGGACATGTCCAGAGGAGAGAGTGAATATATTGGTAGAAGGATGCTGAGTTTCCCCACTGCCAGGCAGGAGGCCAAGAGGAAGGCCAAAGAGGAGGTTTATCGATGTGGTTAAAGAGGACATGAAGGTAGTTGGTGTGAGAGAAGAGGATGCAGCAGACAGGGTGAGATGGAGGCAATTGATTCGCTGTGGAGACCCCTGAAGGGAAAAGCCGAAAGGAAAAGAAGAAGAAATATGATGTATTTTCAAAGTGTTCCTTTAATTTTTTTGATATATATATATATATACACACACACAATATATACACATATGTGCAATTTAAAGCTCTTGTTTTTTTTTCCATAATTGCCGTTCTTTCTCATTGTATTTTATTGTATTTTTATCGTATTTTATTCTATTTTATTTATTTATTTATTGTAATATATATATTTTTCTAAGCACCAAATGGAGCAGCACTCCCAATTTCATTGTATACCCATTATACAATGACAATAAAGGCTTTCTATTCTATTATGTGTATATATATATATATATATATATATATATATACCGGGCTTTGCAAAAGTTCTGTTACACTCGGTTTCATGATCTTTAGAGATGTTTACATGTCGGAGTGAAAAATTCCATTAAATAAACTGAAAGTTCTACCTTATAGGCAGGTGTCATTAATACAATTTTTTTCCTCCGGTGAAGTTGTATCAAGATGGAAGTCAAAAGAGTTGAGATATCTGCTCTCCTTCGTGCTGAACATCAGTCGGATGACCGTCCACAGAGTCGCTAAAGATCATGAAACCGTGTAACAGAACTTTTGCAAAGCCCGGTATATATATATATATATATATATATATATTCACCTCTTTTAGTTTTTCCTTTTTAATAAATTTGCAAAAATTTCTACATTTCTGTTTTTTTCTGTCAAGATGGGGTGCTGAGTGTACATTAATGAGAAATAAAATGAACTTTTTTGATTTTGGTAAATGGCTACAATGACACAGAGAGTGAAAAATTTCAAGGGGTCTGAATACTTTCCGTACCCACTGTAGGTAGGTAGGTAGGTAGATAGGTAGATGTAGATGGACAGATGGATAGATGGATAGATGGATAAACAGGGAGACAACATAGAAATAAAATACAAAAAATCAGGGGGAATAGTTTAAGAAAAAAAGATATAAAAATTAATAATTTAAAAAAATTGAAAAAGCACCAAAAAACAAAAATACACTGAAAAATTGTAAAATAAAAGAAACCTGAATAAAGGTAAAAAAAAGTTTTGTTTTTATTTAAACAGTTAAAATTAAAAACACATATTGAAACTAGAAAGGCACTCGGAGAGCGCATACCTCCGCCATGCCGTTTGTCTGTCTGTTTGTTAACAGCATAACTCAAAAAGTCATGGACGGATGTTCACCAAATTTTTACAGGATGTCTCAATTGGCCGCCAGGCCAATTGTCCTTCGACCTTCAAAAAATTCCTGGATCCAGACGGTGATTCGGATCACCTCCAAAATCTAATCGATTCTTACTTGTGCTCTTCCGGACATCCTGTAAAAAATTTGGTGAACATCCGTCCATGACTTTTTGAGTTATGCTGTTAACAGACAAACAGACACACAGACACACAGACACACACACACACACACACAGACACACACACACACACACACACACACACACACACACACACACACAGACAAACTCCGGTGATTACATAACCTCCTGGCGGAGGTAAAAAGGATGAATGCAGAGAAAATGTACACACACAAAAAATCTGGGGGAATACTTTAAGGGAAAAAACACGAATAACAATTTTTTTTTTTTTTTTTAATTGAAAAAGCACCAAGAAAAGAAAAACGTAAAAAAGTGAATAAACTTAAAAAAACATTAAAATCAGACAAAAATAATAAGATATATAAATAAAATAAAAAAGGAAAAAGATAGATAGAAAACTCAAAAGATGGAAAAAATAATTAAATGATTTTGTTCCATTATTCTAAGGTTTCTGAAGTGTAACTACTGCAAATTAAATTCTAATTAAAACCAGAAAAATAACCTGACGGATAAATATGATCATTAAAAGTCAAACAACAAGATTTAAAAGGAACAGTAACATTAACATTTATTTCCTTTTGTAATTAAGTTTTGTTTTTTCTGGATTTTTGGATCACAAAGTTCACACTGTAACACCGAAAACGTGTTTTAGTTTTGATTTTCCAACCTGGAATTCCGATTCCTGTCAGCAGCTGGAATGTCTGCTTTTCTTTGGTTAAATCAAGTTTAAGTAGAATTGAAGAAGCTGCTATAAAAGCACGTCTGACACTGAAACATAAAGACTCAATAAAGCTTCAATCAGACAACAGAAACTCGTCCAAGTGTCTCTTTCTTTGTTTTAATTTGTGATTTTAACAAAAAAGCCATAAAAACTCTGTCAGACAAAATCAAAGCAGTAAAAAAAATCGTCTGAAAGACAGAAAATAAACTTGTTTTCCCCCCTTTCATGCAGCATGTTTCGAGCAAAATCCCCCCGTTTTCCACCAGAGAGATGAAGCTTCACTTTACCAGGTAGCCAAGCCTTCAAGCAGCTCAACTTGTGTTTGCATAGTTTACTTACTGATTACAACAACTTTCTGAATGTTCAGAAGGAAAGTGACAAAGTTCAGCATCAGACGTTTAAGGCAAACTCACAGAGATTTGACAACATGTGAAGGACTCATTTTAACCATCCATTCAGTGCTTAAAATCAAGTCAACAGGCTACAATTGGAGTACATTTTTGTTTGTGAATCACTGTAATCCTGCGAGTGTGTATCAATGTGTTAGCAAGCAGCTCACACATTAATTATAACTGATTAGCTCCAACTGATTAGTCGACCGAAGGAAAAATATCATTGTTTTGGTCATTTTCAAAGCAAAAACTGTGCAAAAACTCCAAACATTTCCAGATTTATGCATCTTTGGAGGAGAAAATCTGCTGCTTTTATCGTCATATTTGGTTGTAAAAATGAATATTCGAGAGCTTTTAGATGCACTAAACAAAACATTTGTAGTTGTTTTCATAGACTAAACTATTACTTGCAGCTTAATATGTCTTGACAGGAGAAGTTAAGATGCCTCAAATCTGCTTTAAAGTTTTGGGACTCCACGTTTCATTGTTGCTCTGCAGAAGAGAATGGAATCACTCCGACGGATGATTTTGGAAACGACGGGTAAATGGGATTTTGCAGATATTGCTCTTAGATTACACAAAAAATAGACAGAATAGTCCTTTAATAAAACTACTTTTGCACATCCAAAGGCAGTAAATACTAAAGCTAGAGTCCTGAGGCACATTTGCACGGTATTATATAAAAAGAAGATAAATTATATGAGCTCTACTGGAGACAAAGTGTACAACAAGTGGCCAAAAGCACGTGGATACCTTATCAACAAACTGACACTCGTTTGTTTAGATTTTAAATCATAATAATCTCCCTCGATTGTGATTATTAACTTGCACCATCCCTGTGAAGTAAATCAAAAAATCGGATATTTTAAAAAGCATAAACAGCAAAAAATTCTGTGAATTCAACTTTTTAAAGTGAGAAGTGAATGTTAAATTCAAACATTTTTGATTTTTGGCTGCTTTTTAGCCACTTTGGGTAAACATTTTTATTATTTCTTTTATTGCATTAAGAGCAAAAAAGGTTAGCAATCTGCAGTTTAACTCGTAAAAAAATTGTTAACTGCAGCCCTGTTTAATAGCAAATCTGCTTTTTTTTTTTTAAGTCACTTCGGTGTAATATCTGCTCATTCTTGCTCTACTCTACACATTGTATGGATTTCACTGATTATTTTTTGATAATAGTTAATTAATTGCAGTTTTAGTTAAAAATGTTCATAATAATTTCATGATTGTTAAAAAGTTCCCGGTTTTTTTGTGTCACCCTGTATAATCTACTAGCAAATAAACCAGAGTGTGTTACTAGAGGACTTGGAAATAAAACCCTTTAAACACTTTAAAGTTACATAAAGGAGAGGGAAAAAAAAAACTTTTTTTCCATTTTATTTACCCTTTTCTTGTTTTATTTGAGGACTTGAAAAAAGTACCATTTAATTAAGAAAAGGGTAACTAAAAGAGGAAAAATGGGGGGGGAACAATATTATTTTGTATGTTTTTTTATCTTATAATGAATAATCTGGTGACTCTACAGGTTGGGAATCTTTGGTACAAACAGTTTCAGCTCTGAGTTTTTTAAAATGGTGTCCATTTACTTTTAGTTGCTCAGTGTGTCACAGGCAAACGGTAAAAAGTTCCTCTGTGAAGTTAAGGCTTCTATTTTTTTAGATAATTCCTCCTGATATGTGCACAAAGCAGCAGAGCAGCGATTCAGGCGAGCGAGGGGACATTAAAGCTGTGAACCGCAGGTGTATTCTAAATCACAGAAGAAGAAGAAGAAGGTACACAGATGTGATGAAGAGAAGGAATGAACGCAACGAGATGAACTGCAGAACGTAAACGGATACCAATTGAAAAGTGAAATCCTGCAGAGGTGATAAGATACAGACAGACAGACAGATAGAAAGGTAACAGTCAGACTAGTAACAGACATTCAGGTAACAAACAGTCAAACAGGTGACAGATAATCAGACAGACAGGTAACAGACGTGGATGGAGGAGGGTCTATGTGAAGATGAGGCCGGCCTCGCTGTAAACCTTGAACACCTTCTCGATGGCATTGACATACGCGGCCGTCCGCAGGTCCAAACCCAGATTGTACTTGTTGGCCGTTCGCATGATTTGCTGCACCCAAGATGGAGAAGAAATAAAAAGAAATTATATCTATCTATCTATCTATCTATCTATCTATCTCTCTCTCTATATATATATATATACACACACACACACACACACACACACACACACACACACACACACACACACACACACACACACACACACACACTCACACACTATTTGTTGTGTTTAATGTACACTGCTCAAAAATTTAAAGGAACACTTTTTAATCTAAATATTGCATCAAATCAGTGAAATGTGGGATACTGATCTGGTCAAGTAAGTAACTGAGGGGCTTTTTAGTCAGTTTCAGCTGCTTTGGTGTTCATAAAATTAACAACAGATGCACTAGAGGGGTAACAATGAGACAACCCCCAAAACAGTAATGAGTTTACAGGTGAAGGCCACTGACATTTTTTTCTTCCCAATATTTTCCGACTGTTTTTCACTAGTTTTGCATTTGGCTAGGGTAAGTGTCACTTCTGGTAGCATGAGGCGATACCTGGACCCTACAGAGGTTCCACAGACAGTCCAACTCCTCCAGGATGGCACATCAATGCGTGCCATTGCCAGAAGGTTTGCTGTGTTTCCCAGCACAGTCTCAAGTGCATGGAGGAGATTCCAGGAGACAGGCAGTTAGTCTGGGAGAGCTTGGCAGGGCTGTCGAAGGTCCTCAACCCATCAGCAGGACAGGTATCTGCTCCTTTGTGCAAGGAGGAACAGGATGAGCACTGCAAAAGCTCTACAAAATGACCTCCAGCAGACCACTGCTCTGCACTACTCTGATCAAACAATCAGAAAGAGATGTAATGAGAGTGGTCTGAGGGCCCAGCGTCCTCTAGTACCCACTGTGCTCACTGACTGGCACCGTGGAGCTCGGCTGGCATTTGCCATAGAACACAGGAATTGGCAAGTCCAGCACTGGTGCCCTGTGCTTTTCACAGATGAGAGCAGGTTCACCCTGAGCGCATGTGACAGGCATGAAAGGGTGTGGAGAAGCCGTGGAGAACGTTATGCTGCCTGTGACATTGTTCAGCATGACCGGTTCGGTGGTGGGTCAGTGATGGTGTGGGGAGGCATATCCATGGAGGGACACACAGACCTCTACAGTCTGGACAATGGCACTCTGACTGCCATTAGGTATCAGGATGAAATCATTTGACCCATTGTCAGACCCTACATTGGTGCAGTGGTCCTGGATTCCTTCTGGTGCATGACAATGCCCAGTCTTATGTGGTAAGAGAACTCATGCAGTTTCTGGAGGATGAAGGAACTGATACCATTAGCTGGCCCCCATGCTCACCTGACCTGAATCCAACAGAACACCTTTGGAACTAGGGATGTGCGCGACTAGTCGTTTAACCGCCTACTCATTTATTAAACGTTTAGTATTTCACTAGACGGTTAAACGCTGCATTAAGCATCATGCACCTTGTTCTTTGCGCCTCTGCATCGGCTTCCGTGTAAACAGGCTGAGCAGCCAGGGAGAGAATTGCTCCTCCTCCCCTCCCCCTCACACGCACACGTAGGGGGCGGTCGACCTCCGGATGACACGTTCATTTCTCCAAACCAACACTGCCTGTCCGTTCACACCCCCCCTTGAGTCTCTCACTAGCCTCATCTGTCCATGCCTTCACAGTCCTCTTCTGCACAGGTCCTCTTTAGGGATGTGCGCGACTAGTCGTTTAATCGTTTAACCGCCTACTCATTTATTAAACGTTTAGTATTTTACAAGTCGGTTAAACGCTAGTGGAGGGTTGATAATTTTCATTCTCATCAAACAATGTGGCACTTTTCATTCGTAACACATTATCCAGTCCATATCAATGCTAATATCCAGTTTGTTTTATCCCCATATTGAAATATGATGTATTTTCAAAGTGTTCCTTTAATTTTTTTTGAGTAGTGTATATTTAGTGTGTATTTGGTATGTTTAATGTGTATTTTGAGTGTGTGTTACCCGTGCAGAGCGCTCCATGGTGAAAGCCAGACCAGAGTGAACGATGTCCTTCTCAGAGGCTCCCTGCAACCACAGCACATGTTTACTACAAGGTGTAGTACTGCACTACAGCATGCAGTACTGTGAGTATCAGCATGTACTTACAGCAATGCGAGCCTGGAACTCAGATGTGGGGACAACAGGAATGGCACCTCCATGTTTCCCAAACTTCCTCTCTAAACTCTCCTGGACCGACACTGCAGAGAGCAGCGAGGCGGAGATCAACAAAAATGAATAAACAAACAATTGTTGAACACACAGCGCGTGTGCGGCGTCTGACAGGTGTGACTCACTCAGCAGGTGGTAGTTTGAGTCTCGCTCGTACTTGAAGGTGAGTCGACCATAACTGACGTGATTCAGATTCTTCAACCACTCAAAGTAGGAAACTGTCACACCGCCAGCGTTCAGGTACATGTCCTGAGAAGGGGAGGAGAAGAGGAGGAGAGGGAAGGAAGGGAAGAAAATGAGGAGACAAGGCCAGAGAGAAGGAGATGAGGTATGACAAGACACAATGAGGTGAGAAAGAGAAGGGAGAAGGAGGGGATATGGAAGTGGAACAAAACAAGGAAGCAGAAACAAGGAGGAAATAGGAGATATGAGGAGGAAACAAGAAGAGGAGAAAGGAAAGAAAGTGGAGGGGAAACAAGAAGAGGTGAGAAGGAAACAAACACATTAAGAAAGGTAAAAAGGAGATGGAAGAGGAGAGGAGGAAACAAGGAAAAAAGAAGAGAAAGAGCAAGACAAAGGACAGGACAGGAAAGGAAAGAAGCAGAAGAAAGAGGAGATGAGAGGAGGAAACAAGGAGACGAGTTGAGAAAACAAGGTGATGAGAGGAGGAAACAAGGAGATGAGAGGAGGAGAAAGGAGAGGGGGAAACGAGGAGATGTGAAGAGGAGGAAATAAGGAGAGGAGAAGAGGAGAAAGGAGAGGAAAAACAAGAAGATGAGAGGAGGAACAAAGAGATGAGGAAACAAGAAGAGGAGAGGAGAATGGAGCGGAGGAAACAAGAAGATGAGAGGAGGAAACAAGGAGAAGAGTGGAAGAAACAAGGAGATGAAGGAGGAGGAAACAAGGAGAGAAGAGGAGGAAACAAGGAGAGAGGAGGAAACAAGGAGATGGAAGAGGAGGAAACAAGGAGATGAGATGAGAAAACAAGGGGATAAGAGAGGAGGAAACAAGGAGATGAGAGGAGGAAACAAGGAGAGAAAAGAAGTAACAAGCAGAAGAAAGAGGAGATGAAAGCACGAAACAAAGAAGTGTGAAGAATGAGGAAAAAACGAGAGAAAACAAGGAAACGAGAGAGAAGAGGAAGCAAGAAAATGAGGAGGAGAATAAGTAGGAGAGATGTACAACAGCTCAGTGACTAAATCAGACCAATCCAGAAGTCTTGTTGGTGTTTGACAGATTTTCTCTCTGTGGTGCGTTCACTGACCGGGATCACCATGATGTTCCTCTCCAGGAAGATGCGATCAGCCTCAGGTGTGGTCGGACCATTGGCTCCTTCTGCGATGATCTGGAGGTAAACACAGTTTTCTAATTTCTAAACAGTCATGCTCATGCAAATCAACCAGAAATCACACATTAAAGACTTGTAAATAACTGATAATCGATGGTTTGATTGATACCTTGGCCTTGATCTTGTGTGCATTGCTCTTCGTCAGCTGTTTCTCGCTGGCGGCAGGGATAAGGATATCGCAGTCGGCCTCCAGGATGCTTCCCTCGTACAATGTCGAGTTCGGGAAACCCACGATGGTCCCATTAGCCTAGAGACAAAAAATAATAAAAGGTTTAAAGTTGGGTTAGTTTGATTGATTGATTGATTGATTGTTAATCTATAACAGTACAGACCAGTTTGTAGTCCTCCAGCTCTTTCGGGTCGATGCCATTGGGGTTCCAGATGTTGCCGTCCATCTCTCCAACTCCAACACACTTTGCTCCGAAACGATGAAGGTAGCGCATGGAGTGAAGACCGACATTACCAAAGCCCTGCAGACACAGCAGAAGGCACATTAACCCTCGTGTTGGTTTGTTTGTTGTTACCAAGCAGAAACCTCTGGAGCTGAGAAATTAAGCTAACACTAAAGTGCCTAAAACTGCAGTTCTTCAAATGTCCACTTGAGGCTCAGAAAGCAAGTCAATCTCTCATAGACCTCCATTTTAAAATTATGAACTTAACAGCAAACATAACCATGTTTACACTCTGGTACAAAAATTGTTTTGGTCTCTATAGCTAATTTCCCCATTCATGACAACTTTACAGAAAATTTAAAGTTACATTTTATTAAGGTTTAAAGTTCTGTATGTATATATAGCGACATAGTTGCTTTGAGTGACTTTAGGTTCATTTTTCATGGCAATATAATGCTATTGACATAGCACAACCACTAGTAGAAGTATAGAGAATT
The DNA here is from genome assembly GCF_021347895.1 of Acanthochromis polyacanthus. Classification (NCBI taxonomy): domain Eukaryota; kingdom Metazoa; phylum Chordata; class Actinopteri; family Pomacentridae; genus Acanthochromis; species Acanthochromis polyacanthus. Next base: position 28,261,139 of record NC_067127.1, read on the forward strand.
GATAAATGAACAAAAAAAAGAACAAAAAATGTTCAAAATAAATTTCAAAATTGTTTTTGTGATGCTGTTGTTCTGTTAATAGTGCAATAATTCCTTAAAATAAAAAGAAGTTGAATATTTTAGTTTCTTTTAACAAAAATTGGAAAAAAACATAATCAGCATGTCCCAAGTGTTACCAGCACCGGAAAAAATGGTGGCTCTGCATACAATAGGTATTTTATTATTTACACTTTTATATAGATTCCAAGATCTGCAAGTGTTTTCTTTTTTGTATGATTTTTAAATCAGACATATAAAGCGATTTTGATGAAATATCATAAGTTCAAGCGTAGATGTTGTTAAGCTTCTCGACCAAATTTATTTCAAGGACTTTTGCAAAGTTATAATTCCACAGTTCCCTCTGTTTTTTACAGTTTCTGGCTGATAAATGGTGGCACTTTGATCATTTTTTAAATGATAACATCTTACTTTGTCTGACTGATTGCCATGTCACACATGATTAGCTCAAGGACCTTCTCTCTGTTTTTACAGTTAGAATTACATTTACAATTTAATTTAGCAGACGCTTTTATCCAAAGCGACTTACATCTGAGAGTAGATCGAACAACAGTTTCTAGTTTTGATAAATGGTGTCATTTTGGTGCAGGACTCTATATACAATAGATATTTAACTATGTACATTTAGAACTGGCTGCCATACTTGTGTTCAAAACCTGATCTTTTTTTTTTTGTCATGTGACTGTTGGTTGCAGATGAGCCACTGATGGTTTCACAGTTGCACTGATAAATGCAGATTAAAAAAAATGTGCAGAATTTACTTAGAGCAAATCATTTATTTTTGGCTAATTTTTTAAATGGTAGATGCAGAATAAACCAATTTTGTTTATTTTTAAGCTTAGACTATGTTAGGTTTCCCAAGTGCACAGCACCTCACAGATGAGTAGTTCAAGTGGCATCAGAAAAGACAATCTGGTAATTCTCTTTATTTTTACAGTTTCTGATTTTAATAAATGGTGTCATTTTGGCAATTTATTAAAAGATAAGAGGCTTTTAAAACTTGACGACAGAATTTTAAGCTTAGAGGGTTAATAACTTGTGTACGGCAAACTCCGAGGATTCAGTATTGTCCAGGATTTCACTATTTCTGGCTGCTTCACTGTAAACTGTCCAGTAATCCTCAAAGCCCTTGATGAGGACTCTGCACTTTAGAAATCAATAAGCTAAAAGTCTCTGTGTTGTGGGTCACCCAGACTGTAATCCAGCTGTTGCAACTGGAGAAAATATGTGGTTTCAGATGAGTCACTGCTGAAGACTCTGCAGAGGGATGGAAAGAGTGATTGGGAGGAAAAATGAACGAGGACGAGGAGGAGGAAGAGGAGGAGGAGAAGGGGTTTGAACTGTTTCAACACATTTTTTCTTCATTTTCTGTAACTGCTACGTGCTCAGACCATTTTTTTTCTCTACAGAGAAAAACTACTGAAGACACTTGTACAGATTTGAAAAAGTGGAAAAAGGAAAAGCTTCAAAACACTTTCAAATCTAATTTTCTGAATCCCTCCTGCAGGTGATGAAGAGAACGGATTGTACCTGGATGACAAAGGTCTTGTCCTGGAAGCCGGGACACATCCCCAGCTGGCTCATGTAGGCCGCCTCGTTGATGAAGTTTTCGATGCCGTGGAAAACTCCTCGACCAGTGGCAGAGATGCGACCGTGGATTCCTCCCTGGCTGATGGGCTTCCCAGTGACGCAGGCGTTGGCATTGATGTCCTAAAGATGGAGGACAGAAAGACCCAGAGGAGAAATTTCTTACAACTGAAGACTGTGCTTTGGCTGAATTTGGAGGATAAAACCATACTGGTGAACAAAAAGCAGGCAACAAGAGCTCAGTTTATCCTCATGAAAGCTGGTGCCCTATTTTTCTATTCACGACACAAATCCACGCATGTGATATTTTTGCAACTATATTCAACAACTTTCTGATATGTTTTCACTTCTAAAATCAGTTTTTTGTTTGTTTAGGACTAACATAGTGTCCCATGGTGGTGGCGAAGGTGTCGGCGATCCAGGACATCTCCCGCTCACCGGTGCTCATGTCTGGAGCAGGAACATCGATGCCGGGCCCTGCAAGACCAAACAAACATTACGTCATCAGAAAATAAAAGATATTAATGAATAAATAAACTAAGATAAATAAAGGCCTGCAAATAGAATCTGGGCTCATGTTTCTCTAATTGAAGTTCAAATCTCACCTGTATTCTCCTTGAATTAGAGTTTTTTCCCTTCAGCTCAGAGTAAAATTTAGATTTTGTGTGAATCTGATTTGAATTTAACTAAATTCTAAGACTTTTTAAAGCCTCGTAGTTTTTAATTTAAGAGCAGTTCATCCTCAAACAGAATTATGGTGACTTAAACACAAAGGCAGCAGAAATTTCTAAATAATTCATTATTATTTTCAAAGCTGCAGTGATTGACTGATCACTCCATAAAAATGAAACTAGCGACTTGTGATAATCAATGAATAGTTTCACTCTCAGTTGTGAGTTTTAGCTGCTGAAATATAACATGCACTCATTTTTTATGTCATATACGACAGAATGTGAAATATATTTACTTCATAAAAAAGGTGGATGAAAATGAATACAGCTGATGACTTTGCAAGGTCTGCAGAAGCTCTGTGATGATAAATAAGGACGTCAAGAGAGAAAAAATTCGGATTTTGTGTGAATCTGACATAAAGCAAGCTTTTGCAGCTGAACCAAGTTACATTTAAGAAATTGTTGTAAATAACCAAGCACACTGCTGTTAATATTTTGGAGTTTTACCTTTATTTACAATGTGTTAATGCATTTTCTGGTTGATGTTTTTATTTTGGAAAGATTGATTCCTGTCGTAACTGAGCGCGAATTAGTTTACGGACAATATAAAGACGGAGCAGGAAAGGACAGAGAAATCGGCGCATAAATATGCATCTCACCCTTAGCAGCCCCTTTGAAAGAGGCACAATTTGAAATGTTACATAAAACTGAATGTGTACATTTGTTGAGTTTTATCGCTAAAGCTAAGGTTCGGTTCATCAGAGTTATTAATGGTTGTAAGAGTAGCATTTAGCTTACACGTTGCTTTGTCTATCTTCTCTTACAGTGAAGTTTGAGGGTTTACTCCCAATAAATCCAAAAAACTCATCAGTAAGTGTCATCCTTCAATCAAGGGGGTATGCTACAACTGTAAAGCCATGTAGAATTGAATTTAACACCAGTTTGACCCTAAGAAACCCCCCTCACTATGCTTGCACTAGGAATTTGAAATGAAGAGCCACTGTGGCTCACTCGTAAGAATAACAATGAGCCACAAATTTCTGTGTCAGTGATAGCGGAAAAAATTGAGTCATTTTCCTGCATTCTGGTGCATTTTGAGGCAAAAAAATGCTCAATTAAACAGTTCTATTTTAACTATTTTATTTAATAATAAAAATACATTTTATTTGGCAACACCTTTCAGAACACCCAAGGTGATTTTACAGAGGATAAAAAAACACAGTACAAACACAGTGCACACACAGTAAAAACACGATACTTTTTGGTCAAAAAGTTCGATATCGATTTCGATACTTTTCTAATATTTCAGAGGTATGTTGTACTGTTAAAAAAAACAATAATTTATGCAAATAAAACTTTGATGCACTGCTTTCAAATAAATTTTGCAGTCGTACATGTCACAACTGAACAGATTTTGTTTTCAAGTGTAATACATAACAAAGTGCAACCAAAGTAAATAAACTATGATAATTTCACCAAAGTGCACAAAATGCAAGAAAAATGTAAACAGAAAATAGGACCGTTGCCTAATAACACTAAAAACTAGTGGTGTGCGATACTGCAAGACACCAAGTAAATACAGGGCCAGTGTCGCCGATACTCAAGACTAACACACATACACATTGTAAATTCATGGCACCCATCTGGTCCCACCTGGTTGCTTAACGAGACACATTTACCGATGTTCCCTGAATGCCTCACAGCGCAGACTATGGTACATGCTGCTCAGTGGCTGAGTGATCAGACCACTGTGACAGCAAAATTTACTACATTTACTTATTTAAAAGAGTCAGATAAAGTGTCCTCATTTCAGATTAGTCCAATATGAAAGCGATTGATTTTGTCCATATGTTGGTTTCTGTGAGCGGAGAAAACAGCACACGTAAGTGCGCTACGTCTTTTAAAAGGGGAGCGCATTTTTACATTTTAAAGGCATTATGGAGGATGTTTTTTTTGTTTAATTTGTCTGATTCACATAAAATAAATATACTGACCTTTAGTGGGCTTGTATGTATGGTTTCTAAAAAAAATAAAAATTAAAAAAAATAACTGTGGACATGGCAGGACCTGAAAAACATCAGCCAATCAACGCACTCGGACTGAGGCGTTTGGTTTGCTCTCTTTCCCGTCAATCAAAAATTTTCCGGCTCAGGCCTAGTTACGTAGATTACGTATGCCTTGGACTTACGTGTTTTCTGTATGTGTTGCTTTGGTATAGCTTCGTAGTTAGCTGGCGACTTGTTTAGCTCATCTTTTTTTACATAATGGCAGATAAAGATCCAGGGGGACCCAGCCGTAAAAGACAACTTCACGAGTGCTACGCAAGTTTCTGGAGGGGGGCGTTTCTTTGTAAATGTTAAGAGGGGGGAGGTTAGAGGGGGGTGAGGGAGAGGTTGTATGTGCGCATGCGCATGCTACGTTCAAAGTCGTAGGAAATTAAATCTCCTCTAATGCCTTTAAAGGCCGCGGTCAGTTGTTCTCTTATAGTGGTTAGGAGCTAAAAATCATGATTGTGATGAATGATTTTTTTTTTATTTTTTTTTTTACAGTATTAGTCTTTGTAATTGTCTCTGGTTTAGTATCTTCCTGTCTGCAGTCTGATCCGTCACGGCCGCTGCAGGTGATGTATGAATGAGATGAGTTGCAGGACGTGGCCGCGCTCCGCGGATCGCCGTGAGCGCCGCCGCGTTCCCCCCTCTACTGCCGCCCCTCCGGGAGCCTGTCTCCCCCTCCCTCTCCGGTTGTGAGTTTCTGGCCAGTGTTGCCATTATAGTAACTTGGTATTCATTCTGTGAAAAAAAACTGTTTAATTTCGACCTGTCTGCCACATGCTCTGCGTAGCTCTCACTCTGGGTTCAGCTCCACCGGACTGTAACATGATCATCAGCTGTGTCTCAGTCTGTCTCCCTCTCTGCCTCCTCTTTCCTCAGTGTTGGTTGAGGAACGTACAACAGCTAAACAGCTCATTCTACACATTAGACAGGAACAGACTGACAGAGCCACGTTAGAAATTAAAGTTATACTTTCCCCCACTATGATTTATGATGTAGCTGAGCCTGCTTGCTTGTTTGTCTGTCTGGCGCCGCCGAGTCACGTGACAGTCAACATCCAATCACAAGAGGAGGATTAGCAGCTGCTCCTCAGATGGAGTACCTCTGACAGGCAGATCGCCTGTTCATTGAAGCCGCATCAGTTCAAACATACTCGACGGAAACTGAAACTAAAGTATGATATCGCAGCACTGGTATCATTGGATATCAATACCCACGCTGGGATTGATATCAATATTTGGGATCGATCCGCCCATCTCTACTTTTTACAAAAAAATGGTGCGCCACTGTGGCTCACACGGTTCAGAATGACTGCGCCATCCAGCAAAACGATGCGCCAATGGCGCTGTGGCGATCCGCTAGCGCAAGCCTAGCATCAGGTGTATAAAATGCGTCTGCTGTGCTGTATTTGGCTATTTATTGACTGACTTACCAATGAAGCCTTTCTTGGCGAGCTCGATGGTGAACCTCCTGGTGATTTTCTCAAGCTCGTTGTCCTGGAAACACACAAAGAAATAATAAACACTTGGACATTTTCCTACATTTTACAAGTAAAGCGAGCACTAAGCAGATTAATTGATACTCAGAATAATTGTTAGTTATGAGTTAATGAATCCTCTGCATTAACAGCAACAATCCTGCTGTCAGTTTAGATGTTTTTCAGAATATTTTTCTACATTTAGAAGAATAAATATCACTACTTTTTGAATTTTAATATTTTGTGAACATGGAAGAATGTATGAAATGTATAAAATAACCCAGTGCATTATTGTTATTTTCCACATTCAAACAAAATTGTACAATATCAGATGTACTTGTTTACATTTCTTCCTTATTTCTTATTTTTCTGTTTTTGCTACCACATTTTCTTTTATCATCATCTCAGGTCCCCAAATTCAACCTGATGTGACGCCACCTGAATCTAATTCCTGGAATTCCTCCGTGTTGAAAGGTCAGAAGTCAGCGGGCCCGTCAGAGCTGCACGTGTCACATGACTGATTTGTTTTCCAGCAGAGAAAATAGAAAAGAGCGAAGGTCAAGCAAATATTTAGGCCCAGAGAGAGAGAAAGCTATTGACTCATCATGTTGCAGAGAGGGAGAGTGAATCCCAGCGTCTTTCTGCCAGCTGATGGCTCAGCGGTTCCTCTCAGTGCTGAATCACTGAGCAGAAGCAGCCATTATTCCTCTTATTCAGTGTCTGTGTCACTGTCCAGCTGCTGTCTATTAGCTTTAGCATGCTAGTCGGGTATCTGTTAAAGCTGCAGACGCTCTTTGTCAACTCACACTACACGGTTTAATACAGTGGGTACGGAAAGTGTTCAGACCCCTTGAAATTTTTCACTCTCTGTGTCATTGCAGCCATTTGCCAAAATCAAAAAAGTTCATTTTATTTCTCATTGATGTACACAAAGCACCCAATCTTGACAAAAAAAACAACAACAGAAATGTAGAAATGTTTGCAAATTTATTAAAAAATAAAAAATGAAATATCACATGGTCATAAGTATTCAGACCCTTTGCAGTGACATTCATATTTAACTCACATGCTGTCCATTTCTTCGGATCCTCCTCGAGATGGTTCTGCTTCTTTATTGGAGTCCAGCTGTCTTTAAACTGATTGGACTTGATTAGGAAACACACACACCTGTCTATATAAGACCTTACACCTCACAGTGCATGTCAGAGCAAATGAGAATCATGAGGTGGAAGGAACTGCCCAAGGAGCTCAGAGACAGAATTGTGGCAAGGCACAGATCTGGCCAAGGTTACAAAAGAATTTCTGCAGCACTCAAGGTTCCTCAGAGCACAGTGGCCTCCATAATCCTCAAATGGAAGAAGTTTGGGACGACCACAACTCTTCCTAGACCTGGCCGTCCTGCCAAACTGAGCAATCGTGGGAGAAGAGCCTTGGTGAGAGAGGTAAAGAAGAACCCAAAGATCACTGTGGCTGAGCTCCAGAAATGCAGTCGGGAGACAGGAGAAAGTTCCACAAAGTCAACTATCACTGCAGCCCTCCACCAGTCGGGGCTTTATGGCAGAGTGGCCCGACGGAAGCCTCTCCTCAGCGCAAGACACATGAAAGTCAACGTAGAGTTTGCCAAAAAACACATGAAGGACTCCCAGACTATGAGAAATAAGATTCTCTAGTCTGATGAGACCAAGATTGAACTTTTTGGTATTAATTCTAAGTGGTATGTATGGAGAAAACCAGGCACTGCTCATCACCTGCCCAATACAATCCCTATAGTGAAACATGGTGGTGGGCGGGCGCATCATGTTGTGGGGGTGTTTTTCAGCTTCAGGGACAGGACGACTGGTTGCAATTGAAGGAAGGATGAATGCGGCCAAGTACAGAGATATCCTGGAGAAAAACCTCTTCCAGAGTGCTCAGAACCTAAGACTGGGCCGAAGGTTCACCTTTCAACAGGACAATGACCCTAAGCACACAGCTAAAATAACAAAGGAGTGGCTTCAGAACAACTCTGTGACCGTTCTTGACTGGCCCAGCCAAAGCCCTGACCTAAACCCAATTGAGCATCTCTGGAGAGACCTCAAAATGGCTGTCCACCAACATTCACCATCCAACCTGACAGAACTGGAGAGGATCTGCAAGGAAGAATGGCAGAGGATCCCCAAATCCAGGTGTGAAAAACTTGTTGCGTCATTCCCAAGAAGACTCATGGCTGTACTAGCTGAAAAGGATGCTTCTACTCAATACTGAGCACAGGGTCTGAATACTTATGACCATGTGATATTTCAGTTTTTCTTTTTTAATAAATTTGCAAAAATTTCTACATTTCTGTTTTTTTCCTGTCAAGGTGGGGTGCTGAGTGTACATTAACGAGAAATAAAATGAATTTTTTTTTTTTGATTTTGTCAACTGGCTGCAATGACACAGAGAGTGAAAAACTTCAAGGGGTCTGAATACGTTCCTTACCCACTGTACCTGCAGCCATAACCTGCCACTTCTCTGGTCAATCGACTGTGTGTCGAAAAAGGTTATTCAAACAATACGGTTGCTTCCTCGATGTTGACAGACAGAGAGAAAAGCGGCTCTAAAGCTACAACTGCACTGCTGGCTTTCATGCTGCACTGTTTATTGAATGTATTTTGTATTGGACAGTAAACAGATGTAACCATAAAATACTAAAGATGTTTGTGTTACTGTATTATTGAGTCATTGTACAAAAGATAAACTTGAGTCCCACAAAATGAAAGGTCGCCCAGCTCAACTTTGGCCTGTTAATTTAAGCAAAAGTGACAAAAGCGACTGTTCGTAGCAGCAGCGTTAGTTTGAAGGCTGCAGTGTTGAGGTGCACGCTGGTCTGCCCTGAGTGTGGTATCATTTCAGTATAAAATAACCTTGAAATTACTTGAAAAGTTAATATTTGGAGCGCATTATGATGGTTTAGAATTCATTGAGGCTAATAAAGCTAACAGGAAGCGTGCACTCAGTGTACATTTAATTAATCTACAGATAAAGTGCAGCATTTTTTCCCGTTGCCAATTGATTAGTTGAAGCGTAATTATGATTACAGTCCAATTTCGAGGGAAAAAAGCCCTGCAAAACTAATCTCCACACTAACATCAGGTCTAATTGTTGGTACAATATCAATACATTCTGCAAATAATGAACATTTTCCTCTTCAAAACCCTATGCAACATTTATTCTATTACATACACAACAATATATGCTGTCTCATTAGTTTTCTATTTACCCATCTTATCTGTGTAATAATAATAATAATAATGATAATAATAATAATAATAATATTCCATCAGTGTTTCTATTCATCAGAAAATCTGTGCAATATCACTGACATGTATAATAATTATAGTATAGCAGTTAACAATAGATTACTAGTACTTTTGCATGTTTTGGTGAATTTTTTCCCCTTTATACTACATTCCTTATATGTTTGCACTGTCTTTGCTGCTGTAATAATACTAATTTCTCCATTGTGGTACTAATAAAGGGTTATCTTATCTTACATCAGAATCAGATATTATGTGAAACTGCTAGTCCAATTCAAAGTTTAAGAAGTTTAAGCAGTCAAAAGTTTGGTGATCACTTAGAAATGTCTTTATTTTTGAAAGAAAAGCATTTTTTAAATGAAGATAACATTAAAATTAATCAGAAATACAGTCTAGACACTGTTAATGTGGTAAATGACTATTCTAGCTGGAAACGACAAATTTTTTAATGGAATGTCTACATAGGGGCACAGAGGAACATTTCCAGCAAACATCACTCCTGTGTTCTGATGATACATTGTGTTAGCTAATTGTGTTGCAAGGCTAATTGATGATTAGAAAGCCTTTGTGCAGTTATGTTAGCACATGAATAAAAGTGTGTTTTCATGGAAAACATGAAATTGCCTGGTTGAACCCAAATGGCAGTGTAGATCATAAAAATATAAGTATATATATAGTATAGTATATATAAATAAGGTATAAATGCAAAGACTCACGGATGTGAACACGAGAGGTTTAAATCTGCTGCTGCTCCTCTTCTCTTTACTCAGAGGATCATTTCATCCAGGATCTATATCTTGTAAAAATCGAAACTGATAAAAAGCTAAAATCTTCTTCCGTGTAAGGATTGATTCATACTCCTGTATTGAATTTACTATAGCCTGATGTGCAGCTTCCCTGATGTGTAACTGCAGGTCAGTATTCTGTCCGACTACAACGCCTGTTGGTTTGCCACGTAAACACTGCATGTGGCTTTGCACAAAGAAAGTTCTTCTGTGAAACAAACGTAAAATATTAGAGGTAGCTAATGCTATCTGTGTTGCTCATGATGTAAATAAAATATCTAGTAAAGTGTAAGTACAAATGTGAGCCGTTTTCTTGCTTTCACAGCCTTGTGACTTAGTTCTGATGCCTCTGTTTTTCTCTGCATTTACAAAACATGTACTGCAGTTTTATTCCAACTTCAGCATGATTCATTCTGTTGCAGTCGTTGTAACTTGAAGCACACAAAGAAATTTGTCTCTGCGCCATTCAAACCACACGATAAATAGAGTGTTAACATACACACGTGGACAAAATTGTTGGTACCCCTCAGTTAAAGAAGGAAAAACCCACAATTCTCACTGAAATCACTTGAAACTCACAAAAGTAACAATAAATACAAATTTATTGAAAATTAAATAATCAAAAACAGCCATTACTTTTGAATTGTTGATTAACATAATTATTTAAAAAAACAAACTAATGAAACAGGCCTGGACAAAAATGATGGTACCTCTATAAAAGATTGAAAACTATTTGACCAGAGTGACATGATTAACTCAGGTGTGTCATTTAATTGACATCACAGGTGTTTCCAAACTCATAATCAGTCAGTCTGCCTATTTAAAGGGAGACAAGTAGTCACCCTGCTGTTTGGTGAAAAGGTGTGTACCACACTGAACATGGACAACAGAAAGCGAAGGAGAGAATTGTCCCAGGACATCCGAAAAAAAATTATAGACAAACATCTTAAAGGTAAAGGCTATAAGACCATCTCTAAACAGCTTGAAGTTCCTGTGACAACAGTGGCTCATATTATTCAGAAGTTCAAGACCCACGGGACAGTAGCCAACCTCCCTGGATGTGGCCGCAAGAGGAAAATTGATGACAAATTGAAGAGACGGATCGTTGGAATTGTATCCAAAGAGCCCAGAGCAACCTCCAAAGAAATTAAAGGTGAACTCCAAGGCCAAGGTACATCAGTGTCAGATCGCACCATTCGTCGTTGTTTGAGCCAAAGTGGACTTCATGGGAGACGACCAAGAAGGACACCACTGCTGAAAAAAACTCATAAAAAAGCGAGACTGGAATTTGCAAAAATGCATGTTGACAAGCCACAAAGCTTCTGGGAGAATGTCCTTTGGACAGACGAGACCAAACTGGAGCTTTTTGGTAAGGCACATCAACTCTATGTTCATAGACTCAAAAACCAAGCATACGAAGAAAAGAACACTGTCCCTACGGTGAAACATGGAGGAGGCTCAGTAATGTTTTGGGGCTGCTTTGCTGCATCTGGCACAGGGTGTCTTGAAAGTGTGCAAGGTACGATGAAATCTGAAGACTATCAAGGCATTCTGGAGAGAAATGTGCTGCCTGGTGTCCGAAAGCTTGGTCTCAGTCGCAGGTCATGGGTCTTCCAACAGGACAACGATCCAAAACACACAACCAAAAACACCCAAGAATGGCTGAGAGAAAAGCGTTGGACTATTCTAAAGTGGCCTTCTATGAGCCCAGATCTGAATCCCATTGAACATATGTGGAAGGAGCTGAAACATGCCATTTGGAGAAGACACCCATCAAACCTGAGACAACTGGAGCTGTTTGCTCATGAGGAGTGGGCCAAAATACCTGTTGACAGCTGCAGAACGCTCATTGACAAATACAGAAATCGTTTAATTGCAGTGATTGCCTCAAAAGGTTGTGCAACAAAATATTAAGTTATGGGTACCATCATTTTTGTCCAGCCCTATTTCATTAGTTTGTTTTTTTAAATAATTATGTTAATCAACAATTCAAAAGTGATGGCTGATTTTGATTATTAAATTTTCAATAAATTTTTATTTATTGTTACTTTTGTGAGTTTCAAGTGATTTCAGTGAGAATTGTAGGTTTTTCCTTCTTTAACTGAGGGGTACCAACAATTTTGTCCACGTGTGTAGGTTCAAAACAGGAGTATAAATCTAGTTTTAGTGCTCCATCGCCTCTGCAGTGTCAATCCATTTCTGGTCTTTTTCCTCATATTTTACACATTTAATCCAGAATAATCCCAAAGACGGGAGCTAATAAAAGCTGTAATATCTTCACATCATTTGCTGCTTTGGGAGCTGAAAATATTTTAAACCCAATGCTAGGAAAACAATTGCATTTTATCATAATGCACACATTTAACAGAATTCATCTTCACACGCATTTCTCGTTACTTTTTGACATAATTTATTCATATTTTGAATTTCACAATGAGCCTCAGTCGGGTTATGTTTTCTTGTTTATGTTGATCTTCTACTTTAAAAATTGTAAAACAGGCTTATCCACACTGTCAAATTTGCAAAGTACATTTATATGTGACAATTCTGTGAAACTGCACTGAAGAATGTAGTTTGGCCACCGCTAAAACATCACGAATGAATGTATTTTTGCAAGTTAAGACAGTGTGTAGGAATCTTTTTGAAACTTTCTGATCTGTTTCTCTTTCTTCTGTACACATTTCTCATAAAATCAATAGGCAAAGAGTTCCTTTCTGTCATGTGTCACCAGAGGTTTTCCCTGTTGTTCTTCATTTTTAACTCATCCCAACCTCCCACAATTTAGTGTGGAGTCTGAAATGACTTACTGAGTATTTCCTCGGGTTGATCTTCACTCCAGCTTTGGCTCCACCAAATGGCACATCTGGAACAAATTCACTTTATTTTAGCACAAGAGCAGCAACAGCAACTTCGCAGGACATTTCAGTCCAGTTGTGGCTTCGGGGTTCGGGTTAGAGTCGTGCATGTACTCACCGACGACGGCACATTTGTACGTCATCAGCGAGGCAAGAGCTTTCACCTCATCTACTGTCACATCTGTGCTGTAGCGGATACCTGAAATACACACACAAAAAAAGATCTGTAAGAGGACAATAGAGACACCTTCTGACCTACCCTGAACCAGGCTCCAGTGGAGGTTAGACTTCTTTGGATTTCTGATAAGAGAACAACAAATGAAACGGCTGTCTTTGGTCTACATCACCATTAAAGCAAGGTGTCTGTGTGGCTGAGCGTTTAAAGAACAGCTTCATAAACGTGACGAAGATGGTTTGGCTTACTGTAATGATTCCTCCTAGTCATGATGGACATTACAACATTCCTTCTTAATGAGTTTCCAAAATGTATTTGTAAGCCCTGTGAACCTCAAGCAGCCAGAATTTAAGGATTAGACCAAGTTTTAAAAGGAAAGTTGTAGGTTTTGTCTTCTATCACTGACATTATTAGCACATTAGATGGGACATTTAGCTTTGAATAACCTTTAAGGTTTCTGTTCTGTCATTATTTCATCAGCAGTGATGTTATTTTAACTTGTACTCTAATTAACCACGCCCGACGGGTACGTCGGCGGGGTTATTGCATTCGGTGCGGTATCTGGCTGGGTATGTATGTATGTATGTATGTATGTGGCTATGTCCTGTCCGATATCTCTGCAACCGCTGAAGTCAGGATAATCAAACTTGGCACTGAAGATCAGTCTGAGGTCCCCTGCTCAGTTGTGGAGTTACAGGTCAGCAGATCAAGTAGGGAGGGAGATACGTACGATGATCAAAATTGATACATATTGCATCAGTTGTATAGGGAGGACAGGGTTTTCGCCAGCAGAGGGCGTGGTTCTGCCCTCTACTGAGGGCTCATCTAGTTTGTACTCTGCTTCCACTTGTCTCTGAGGATGGTCATCAGGATGTTCAGATGTGAGATTTCAAACTCCCATCAGTCTATAAACTCAGCTTTTAGTGAACAAAACTCTTGTTGGCACTGAAAGAACTGCAGCTTTTATTTTGTCAGATAATATAACTCAGACACAACACTCGCAGTTCAGTACTAGCTGAGAATATTCTGAGCAAGTTTGACTTGTTTAACTATAATACAAAGAAGACACCTCACTCTGTTTAGATGTTGGATACAGAGATAGGAATGTGCTTCGTTACCTCAGACAATCTTCAGCAGAGTTCACATCGCAAATCAAACTGGTTCTGAAAATCAATTAATAATTTTTGGCATTTTTCTCCCTAAGCAAAACCACAATTTTTTTCTTCTCTCAGCTTCTTTTTTCTTTTCTAAATGCAAGTAAATTGAATATTTGGTGTTGTTGAGAGTCGAACAAAACAGTTGACATATTTGTGTTGACTTATTTGCTGATTGTTCAAAGAAATCAACACTAGATTAATTTGTAACCAAAATAAACAGTGGCTAATGGGAGGATCTGTTGCTTTTTTCTGCTTTATGTGAAAGTAACTGGAATGTTCCTGAGATTTTGAATGCATCCCCAAACAAAACAAAACATATTAAGATGACACCTTTGGACTAAAAAAAAACTAGGATTTCACGTTTTTTTTGGTACTTTACAGATGAAGCAATGAATCAGCTAATAATAAACGGACATTAAAGTGGACAGTTCACATGAGCATTTATCGTCCTCTACTATTTTCAGAGTCTCATTGTGTAAAATAAAATTAGACAGAACGGGGAGAGAGTTCTGAATGAGGAGTGTGGATGTGAGCCAACAGAGGCAGGCCTGTTCATACACATCACTGCAAACACAGTCTGCTGCAGGAAGCTACACAAAATGACTGCCAAGTGGAAAAACACACAGACGGGAAAAGTTTCTTTATTCCAGGTTACAGTGAAAGACAAAGAGAAGCAGGTTAAACATGAACAGGAGAGAGAACAAGGAAATAAAAGCAAAGTGAGCCGGAAAGCAGTGAAGTGGGGAGTTGAATAAAGAGGCAACTGTAGAGGAGGAAGAAGAAAAAAATGGGTGTGAGAGGAGTTTATTGTTGAAGCTGCAGTGACTCAGTCCAGGTGTGGCCACATGTGCTGAAAACAGGATCCTTTAAAGAGACAGTGCAGAGTTTACATGAGCAGAACCTCATATCAACTGGAATATCCTTGCCTTTCACCTACTGCATCAGCTCCTCTATCTGCATTTACGTATATCTGGACACCAACTGATCCAGAATAAATCAACTGACCCAGAATGGAATAAACCAACTGATCCAGATTGGAACAGATCAGGGGACCCAGATTGGAAAAAAAACAGCTACCTGATACAGAACAACTGATCCAGAATGGAGCAGACCAACTGATCTGTACTTTACAAGAAAGGTCAGAGCAGACTCCACCTGCTCAGAAAACTGAGGTCCTTCGGGGTGCAGGGAGCCCTTCTGAAGACCTTTTATGATTCTGTGGTGGCATCAGCCATCATGTATGGAGTGATCTGATGGAGCAGCAGCATCGCGGCTACAGAGAGGAAGAGACTAAACAAACTGGTAAAGAAAGCCAGTTCTGTCTTGGGCTGCCCCCTTGATCCTGGGGAGGTGGTGGGAGAAAGGAGGATGATGACAAAGCTGTTGTCTATCATGGAGGACACCTCCCACCCCCTGCAGGAAACAGTAAGCTCACTGGGCAGGTCCTTCAGTGACAGACTGCTTCACCCGTGGTGTCTAAAGGAGAGATACCACAGGTTCTTCCTTCCTGCTACAGTCAGACTTTACAATCAAGCCTGCTCCCAGTAGTCTCAGTTCACCCACTTACACACTATGCAATAAAAATGCAAATGATGCTGTGCAATTTCATAAATATTTTGCTGTAAATACTGCTTTCTTCTCTGCTTCTGAAGAAAATATATATATATATATATATATATATATATATATATATATATATATACACATATATATATACACTGTGTGCCTTGTGAGCTGCACTCTTTCTTTGATTCAAGTGTTCTATTTGCTGCTGTACACTGTAAATTTCTCCGCTGTGGGATTAATAAAGGTTTAATCTGTCTATCTATCTAGACCAGAACAGACCATCTGACTGGAATGGACAACCTGAATGGAACAGACAAAAAGATCCAAATTAGAAGAGACCAGACCAGAACAAACCAACTGATCCAAACAAGAACGATCCAACAGACTGGAACAAAACAAAAACTGCCAACTGATACAGACCGGAACAATCCAATAGACTGGAATACAACAACCCATCCACGTCTGGAACAGACCAACTACCAGACACAGACCAACTGATCCAGACTAGAGTAGAACAACAGATGCAGACTGGAACAAACCAACAAATACACACTAGAATAGGCCAACTGATCCAGAACGGAGCAAACCATCTGATCCAGGCCGGAAAAAAGACCACCTGACTGGAACAGAGCCTTGCAGTGGGACACCTCAGATAACTCTGTATCCTGAACAAAAAAACATTATTAACCTTTCAGTCGATGATGCCTGAGGCAGAAAATGGGAGTGTATTATGTGGGCTGCACCTTAATCCTCCATCCTGCTGCTTCAGATCCTCAACACAGCACCAAATGTAAATTAATTTGTTACTGAAAATAGTCCCCAAGCAATTATTTCTCCTGCTGGCCTGATAAAAACTGCACCAATGAGACACAGATATTAACATCAGACAGGCCAATTTAAGCCAACAGTACATGAAGTTTTCTGTTCTTTCAAAGAATCTCTTCACTCCACAAAAGCAGCAGCAGGTTCATGAGATTCAGTCACCAGATGGACAGTCACCTCCAGAGCTGAAACAACTGACAGCAGAGCAAACATAGTTAGTTTTTACTGCTTCTTGAAGCCTGCAACAGTCACACCAAGCAGAACTTCAAAGAAACTAACAAAAACACACAGAAACAATTCTTCTGATTGTACAAGGCTCCAGACTGGCTTTCTCACTGGTTGCACTGGTGCGCCTTACGTTTTCAGTTACATAAGTGGAACATAATTTTACATTTTTCAATGCGCCTTTGGTGTTGAATAAAGCATTATCTGTTTCGTGAGTTGCCATACACACTTGTAATTTCCTAATGCATGATGTCATGAGCTGGAATCAACATGAAGATAAATGCTTTACTTGTTTTCATCAGGATGATCTGGGATTTCAAGTATAAATAAGTAAAAGGTAGCTCTTTTTTGGCAAGGTTTAATTTTCTTATAGTTTCTGAGCCCTCACTGCCTGAAACGCTACAGGAAGGAGGGCTACTCTGCTCGCCCGACATCTATCGTGTTACAGAAATTTCTTAGAGATATACACTGCTGCTCAAAACTTTGGGGTCAACCAGACAATTTCATGTCTTCCATGAAAACTCACATTTTTATTCATGTGCACAAGGGTTGTCTTAATCATCAACGAGCCTGTCAACACCATTAGCTAACACAATGTAGCATTAGAACACAGGAGTGATGGTTGCTGGAAATGTTCCTCTGTACCCCTATGTAGATGTTCCATTAAAAATCTCTCGTTTCCAGCTAGAATAGTCAGTTACCACATTAACAATGTCTAGACTGTATTTCTGATTCATTTAATGTTATCTTCATTGAAAAAAATGCTTTTCTTTCAAAAATAAAGAGATTTCTATGTGACTCCAAACTTTTGAACAGTAGTGCACACGAATTAAAGTTGCTCTAAATGAGTTCAAGTTCCTCTATAATAGTCAAAGTTCCTCTATAACAGTTAAAGTTGCTTTGCTTGACTCAAATTTGTTCCATATTAGTTCAAGTTGCTCTAAATGAGTTAAAGTTGACCTAAACTACCAGTCAAAAGTTTAGGGTCACCCAGACAGGTTCAGGATTTCCACGAAAACTCACATTTATTCCTGTGCTAACAAAATCGCACAATCGTTGTCTAATCATCAATCAGCCTTTCAACACCATTAGTTAACACAATGTAGCATTAGAACACACGAGTGGTGGTTGCTGGAAATGTTCCTCTGTACCCCTATGTAGATATTCCATTAAAAATCAGCCGTTTCCAGCTAGAATAGTCATTTACCACATTAACAATGTCTATACTGGATTTCTGATTCATTTCATGTTATCTTTACTGAAAAAAAGTGTTTCTTTTTAAAAAAAGGACATTTCTGAGTGACCCCAAACTTTTGAATGGTATTGTATATTTTCTCTTAGATTCAGAATGTCAGTGGTCTGACAGCAGACGCTCTGTTCAATAAATGCAAATTATTTGTCGTTTAATATTATCTCAGTGTTTCCTACAGACTGAAAAATCAGTTGTAGTGGTGGGTGGTCCTGCATGACCAAGGTGCATGTAGACAAGCATGCAGTTTAGAGTTTTCCACATGTCCCTTAAACACCTCACATGCATAAGTAGAAGCTGTTGAGTGGCTGTGCACAAAGAAGCCTCTAGTCTCTCTATTCAGTTACTGTAGCTCACACCAAAACATTTATATGGAAAATACAAATAAGACACTGTGATGTCAAATTTACCTGAAATCAGGTGATTCTATGTATCAGAGAAACAGATACACCAGCTGGATGTCAGGTGAACCAGGGTGACTAATAGCCCTTGAGAGTCACAGTGTATAACCATTAAATTTTAGGAGGTTAAGAAATCTACTGAACCTGTCAGTACTGTTATTGAGCTTGTTTCCTGAATCAAAACGATTTCCAGGTTCAATATCTGTACCTGAGACTCTGTCAGGTAACACCTGCATTTACAGACTCATGGCAGAAGTCCATAGGTGTGTTTTTGAACATAGCAGGTTGTTTGATGGGCATCTAGGTAGGTAATTGATCTAATAATTAACTGCTTGGCAACAGAAAGCCAACAGAGGCTCCATCTTCATACAACAAACACTGGCTGCACCTTATTGGGTGAATGCTTCACTCGTTGGTTGTCTGCTCCTGGATTTCACACCAATATGGCGGCTCCTTTGGAAATTTTCTCTGAAACTATGAAAACAGTTTACTGAGATGTGCTTCTGAAAGCATCTGAGGTGAGACATAAGTAGTGTCTCTGCTGAATATGTCTTCATTTTACATTAACAATGGCTAGTTTAAAAGTTTTTCAGGAGCTTCCAGAGCAGCAAGTTGCACTGGACACACCTGATTTTGCCGACAGTAGCTTTAACCTCAGTTTTTTGCAGATGAGGCGTAGGCAGCGTGACGCCCCATATCTTGAGACACTGTAATACAATCCAGCTTTAAGCCTGAAGTGTATATGTCACAATCAGCAATGTGCTTTATGTACTCAGTTTAAGCAGAAAAAAGCAGCATTAAATTCCAGGGCAGCAACTGTTGATTGTTTTCTCAGTTTTCTGCTAAATTGCTAGATCTAAAAAGCTGAGTGGTACATCTTGTTTTGCCGAACTAACAATCAAAAACTCACTTTGGTGAAATTATCATAGTTTATTTACTTTGGTTGCGCTTTTTGTTATGCATTACACTTCAAAACAAAATCTGTTCAGTTGTTTATTTATTTGTTTATTTATAAAGATTCTCATTAGCCACTGAAAATCAGTGTCTTTTCTTCCTGGGATCTAAACTCATCATTACACAAAGGCAAATACACCAACTCATCCGACAGAACAGGATGCACATACAACACTCATCCGGACAATACAACATAACACCTTCATAAAGACAATCAATAACAAACAACACAAACATAATAACACGATACAATAGGGTACAAACATATATGATAGCTCATCTCTCCCTTCTATGAAACAAAAAAAATCTGACGTGTACGACTGCAAAATTTATTTGAAAGCAGTGCATCAAAGTTTTATTTGCATAAATTGTTTTTTTTAACAGTACAACATATCTCTGAAATATTAGAAAAGTATCGAAATCGATATCGAAGTTTTTGACCAAAAAGTATCGTGTTTTTACTGTGTTTGTGTACTGTGTTCCGCTATCACTTACATAGAAATTTATGGCTCATTGTCGCTCATTGTTATTCTTACGAGTGAGCCACAGTGGCTCTTTATTTCAAATTCCTAGTGCAAGCATAGAATTTTATCGTCCAAACTGGATCTGCCGTCGTCACGAGAACATTTGACCATCTCCTCTGCAGCTCTCTGACATTTCACAAGTCTGGTAAACGGTTTGTATTTTTAGTTTTGTGAGTAAACTTCACTGATTTTTTACTTAAATATTTTGCTTGCTGAGCAGATCCACCTGAATTCAGGCTACAGACTGAAAGCATGAACGCATTCGCCATCTTCACCACACACCAGGATACTGACCGGACCGTCAGCATTCCTGTCAGGGGAGGAAACACCAGCGACGCTCCTTTTCAACATGTATCAAACCATATGTGTTACATAATCCTGCGTATGGTTTCATACCACAATCGACAAGAACATTTTAAACAAGCACACAGTCAGAAAACAGCTGAATGCAGGAATCAATCATGTTTCAGCTCCTGACATGTTTCTATAATTTACTTTAAACCACATTTTGAGGTGGCACAGCACCTTCAGCTGACAGTGGTACATCTCAGACAGATTAATTATCTTTTGCATCACCGGTGTATTAAATTATACCTGTTTCTGACTGGGGATCAGCTCCAAATGATTTAAAATCTCATGTTTTGCAGTATCAGCATTAGGCTTGTCATGATACTAGAATTTCAACTTCGATACCGATACCCAGTTCAGTATCGATACTCGATACCATTTCGATACCACACGGAACAAATTAAAGCACAGGCTTTTGTATTTTGCTGTAAAACCATTTTTTTATTGGGAAAAACTTCTGTATCTTTAATACAATATTTTTTAAAGATGTATGAGGTAGTGCAAAACAAAATAGTACATCAGTATTTAACCTCAATGACACTGAAACCCCTCTTTAAGTTGTCTGAGCTAGTGCCTACAGCCCACAGACATGCAACCATTGACACATTTTAAGTTGTCTGGCTGGGGTAGTGCAAAACATAGGAAATACAACCACCTTACTGTACCCTACCATGTCTTCAAGTTCTCTGAGGTAGTGCAAAAGAACAAAACAAAATAACAATGTTATCAATCTGTAAGCTGTCTGCTCAGAGCTAGTGCAAAGAAATAACCATACTGTGTAACAACAATGGCACGTGATTTTCAAGTTGTCTAAGGTAGTGAAAAAATAACACCCACCACTTACAGTAACATCTCATGCTCATTAAATGATTATGTGAGGGAAGGTCATACCTAGGATTCCGCTGTTTAAGAAGTTGTTTGAACCCAGATTTCTCTACTGTGTAAATGGGGACCATATCCATGCACAAATACTCTGCCACAGCCCTGTTTATTTTCTTTGCTTCTCGTGACTTTGGATCATGTCTTTGCTGGTCAAACACTGCTGTTAGCGAAGGCTGTTGGTGTTTTGGTGTCGCTGCAGCTGGTTGACTCTCTCCACTCTCAGCGTCACTCTGGAGCTATAAGAGAAACATCACACTTAGCAGAAGCAAATACGTTTGTATCTCGTTAAATTAAAGCAGTCAATTAGGATTACTCGGGCTGCCGGCATGCCTGCTAACGTTGGCAAAAAGCCCCCATGTAACGTTATGTTTTGGACTAGCGCTAGCTAGCTAGCTTAGTCGGCTAATGCCCTGGCAATGTTACGTTGCCGTTTAGGATGTAAATACAACTCAGTTTAATCATGATCAAACGGGAGCTTACCTCACGAAATTCCTTAA
Organism: Acanthochromis polyacanthus; assembly: GCF_021347895.1. Taxonomy (NCBI): domain Eukaryota; kingdom Metazoa; phylum Chordata; class Actinopteri; family Pomacentridae; genus Acanthochromis; species Acanthochromis polyacanthus. The sequence continues at coordinate 28,282,700 of NC_067127.1, forward strand.
ATAGACTGGGATGTCGGTCTTTAAGGTGCTTGGACAAGTTTGACGTGCTGCTGCTCTTGGTCGGCACAACTCGGTAGCAGTGTTTGCATATCGGTTTGTCTATATCCTTTGCCTTTCCACGTTCATCTGCTTCGTAGGCAAAATATCTCCAAACAGCTCTTCTACTCTTTGCCTGTCGACCAGGACTGGCCGCGGAGGCTCTGCTGCGACACTTGCCATGGTTATTATTTCTTCATTCCATCGTGTTTTGCCGGTAGTAGCGAGACATTAACAAGCCTAGACATGCGGTGAGTTCAGACGGGGGAGGAGGGGCGCGTGGACTGTAGCGGGAGCAGCAGACAATAGGAGCAGAGTATCGATAGTATCGATACTATGGCAAGCTAGTATCGTATCCGTTTACAATGTTTAGGATCGAGTAAGTACCGAAGTATCGATATTTTTGATAAGCCTAATCAGCATACACTACCAGTCAAAAATTTGGTGTCACCCAGACAATTTCATGTTTTCCATGAAAACTCACACATTTATTCCTGTGCTAACATTAGAACGGATGATTTTTAATGGAATATCTACATAGGGGTACAGAGGAACATTTCCAGCAACCATCACTCCTGTGTTCTAATGCTACATTGGTACAGATACATGGAGTTTTTTTTATTCTGAATTAACTCATTTGGAATCAACCCATTTGGAATTAAAGGTTTGTGCTTCAAGTTTACATGGAAATATTAATTCCAAATTAAGGTTTACATGGACCGCACGTTTTTTCCCCTTCCTTAATTCCACTGTAAGGGGATCGACACACGGGAGGTGAAAACGGTCGTGCTCCATTCATTTTCTATGGCTGATGTGCGACGAGACGAACATCGCATTCCCCCCTCCCAATAACACGACGGCGACATTCGTGCATGTGAAATTTCACGCGCGTTCACGTAGACGTGCGCCTGTTGGCTTGCGACGCGATACAAGAAAGTTGAAAACTGTTCAACTTTTTTCGCTGTCACCTGGAGCTTCAATCAATCAGTGAGGGTTTCACTCACTGACCAATGAGCTTACAGCATGTTACACAGTACAGTCCACTCCTATACATTAATGGTCCGCTTTGGAAAAAAGTCCTGGGCTAAGGCGAAAGTAGGCTCGGAATTTTTCTGGAGGGTCATTCCAGGTGAAATGACCAGATATTCCTTGGGGGTGTTGCCGCACCATCTTCAAATTAGTCCTAAATTTGTATGCCATTAGATAGTCACAAAAGTACTTCCTATGCAAAATTGTAGGCCTGTAGCTCAAATAGTTTCTGAGTAGTGGGGGTCTGAAATTTTCAGAATTTGGGCTATAAAAAGCCTCGCCAGCGTTTTTTGCATCTTTAAGTGGTTATTTCTCAGCCTCTAGACATACCAGAGAGCTGTGAGTTGGTAAACAATGCCTCTGCATGTAGCTAGTGCCCCACAAACATCCTCAGGTGTTTCCCAACACTCTGCAGGCTATGGGGGCTTGCTAAAAATGCTAAAAATTAAGAGATACCTACTCACGAGTGGAGTTTGGGACCTTAAAAGTACTAGAAATACTGCACAGAAGTGTTCTAACACCCCTGGGTTCCATTCTACACAAACTTGTGTGATAACTTAGCAAACTGGAGCTTTCTAGGTACCTCAGTTTGGAAAATATGAGCTCCCAAAGTTGGACGAGATTTTAAATTGGCTATTTTGGGTGGCAAAAATCTCAATGTGGGACAGGTACCAGAGACCCCAAATTTTTCTAAAGGCTCAGCAGAAGACCGAGGAGAACTAAGCTCGGTGCCAATAGACAGCCTTAGCAGCCTTAAAGGGAACACTAACAGATATTTAAGACAGAATAGGATATGGAATGTAAATATTGCTTTTTATTTAAGGATTTTGTTTTCACATTTAGAACAAACAAGAATACATGCATACTCAGTCATACATAGAATGTAGATTAAATTGCCTAATATCAGTTCTGATGTTAAAACTTTCATTGTCATTCCAATTTTAATTGTTATATCTTGTATTTATTCCCAGACGATAAGCACCCCAAGGGGCCGGAGGGGAAAAACTTCAAGGTCACTGAGGGAGGGGTAAATATTGTCCAACTGAGACAAAAGTTCAGGAGGAGAGTTTTCTCAGCTAATCCAACAAATTTCATGGGTTGGAGATTCGAATTTCCAACTTTCATTTTTAAGGACCACCCTAATGCAGATATTCCATTAAAAATCCACCGTTTCCAGCTAGAATAGTCATTTACCACATTTACAATGTCTAGACTGGATTTTTGATTTTGAACGGTCATCTAAATGTCAGTACAAAAAAGAAGCTCTGCTGATAATTAGAGCACAAATATAGACAAAGATAAACAAACATTACAGTATTTTTTTTTCATACAAGCTCATAATAATCATATCTGGCTACAAAAAGTACCTGAACCAATAAAAAATAAATAAATCTTTTTTCCTAGGCAAATCCTCCTAACATTTCCAGTGTAAAATTGTAAAAATTTTCTGATTAAAAATTAACAGTTTTAGGTTTTTGACTGTTGAAATAAAATACATTTGGCTTTAAGAAAATGTGCTAATTCCTCGGTTCCTACAGAACACAACAAATGGCTAATCAATTCATCAAGACATTAACTAGAAGGTTAACTGATTATTTCATAGCCTAAAAGACCGTTATTTTTCAATACTGGAATCTCAGCCGTTACTTCCGTCTCAAAACTTTAAGGCGGCAGATGAGAGATGAACCAAAAACCTGGTTCTTAGTGGGAATCATGTCAAAATTAGTAAATATACGGAGTGCTTTTCAGCTGCTTTTTTTGTTGAAGAAATAAAAGGGACAGCGACAATTAACTAGTCTGGAAATGACTGTTTCAAAGCACACATTCAGATGCACGAAACCTTGAATTTCTTATTGTAAACATGAAAATCAGTTTATCAGTTAGTTATTTATCAATTTGAGTAAGCTTTAAAACATCTAGATTCTCTGATTACAGCTTTTAAAATGACTTTTATATTTTACATGCAGATGTACTGCCCCACAAATTGATTCCATTTATTCAAGAATTAGTAATTCTTTCCAACTAGAGTCATTTAAGTCCTCTCATGAGAATTGGTGTTTGTTTCACAGCTAAAAGACAATAAATTATCGCAATGTCAGTTTTTACAATATCGTGTGGCTCTGTTGGAGACATTTGGGATATTTTGAGGATACAATTCACCTAAAAATGTGAAAATATTATATATTAAAGTCAATTTTGTGCATTTTTTTTACATGCAGATACCCTCCCCTACAGATGTATCTTAATCACTCTACAATGAGTAGAGTCCAAATAGAGTTATTTAAGTAATTTGGTAAAAATAAAATCTTTCATTGTTTAAGGATACAAGAAAATAAAAGATGACAATGCAAGTTTTAACAATATTGCCTGGCTTTCTTGAAAACATTTGGGATAATGTAAGTACATGAGTCAATTAAACAGTTTTTTTTTTCCTATTTTATTGGAGAAATGTTAGATATAAAAGTCAATTTTTAGCTTTTTTTAAATCCAGATGCACTCCCTCACAAATTGATCCCAATCATTGTAGAATGAATAATTCTCTCTGAATAGAGTTAATTAGGTCATCTGGTGGGAAGTCTTGCATTGTTTAAGGATACCAGCAAATAAATTATCCCAATGTCAATTTTTTTAACAGCATTGCCTGGCTTTATTGAAAAAAACATTTAGGATGTTGTGAGAACATGAGTTGATTAAATGTATAAAAATAGTTTTTGTGCATTTTATTGTCTAAAAGCTACATATTAAAGTCCATTTTCAGCATTCCTTTTAGAATATTTGTATTTTCTATGCAGAAAATCCACAACACTCATTGTAAAATGAGTAAGTCTCTCCAAATAGATTTTTCAAAAGTAATTTGGTGACAAATCTTACCTCTATCTAAATTTTTAATATTGCGCAGGGAGTTTAGGAACATTTTTAAATATTTAACATTACTGGTTTTGGGACATCAGTGTGGAAGTGTTAACTTTCCTCTATTTTTTTTTTTTTTTTTTTAACAGTACAATGTCGTGCCGTGGAGCCGGTGCGGTCTCACCTCCCTTGCAGGGCGTCCTGTGCTGGCTGTGCTGAGCCCGGTAGCCCTCGATCACCTCCCACTCTCCACTGTCTCTCTTGATAGGGAAGCTGACGCTCAGGACGTGGTTACACGGCTTGATGATCCGCAGGATCCCCAGGACTCGCTTCCTCTTCTGCTCGGGGCTCTCCCGGGTCTTCAGGTCCTCCACCAGCTTGTCCTCCACGATAGCGGCACCCTTGTCGAAGAAGCCTTCCACCATGGTGAAGAAGTTTGGGTCATCGTCCCGCTCCACGGCCTGGCTGTAGCCGCGGTACCGCAGCAGGGACGCGGACGCTGGCAGCGCAGAGTCCGCGGCGGCGGAGCAGACCGAGGCCAAGACGTTGCCGGCTCCCCGGGTGAGTAGCTCTCCGAGGTATCGGTACATTTTGTCAGTTTGTGGAAGTTTACCGTTCCGCGGAGAGGAGTGAGCCGATGGGAGCTGGAGAGTGCTGGGCGAGACGAGGAAATTGAGCGGTGACAACACAAAGCGGCACGGCAGCGGCTCCTCCTTCCCGCTGCCTCTTCCTGTCAACCGAAACCGGACCGGAGCGTGACAGCAATGCACGTGCGGCTGTGTATTCAAACTCTGTCTGCACAACACGACACCGTTTCTGGAGCTACAGCTAATGTTAGCATCCGAAAGTCTCAACAAACTTATTGAAACGCCTTTCAACTGCACCTAAAGCTCAGACACCTTCACCGAGTGGAATAAATGATGATTTAAAACAAATGATAACCTCTGACATAAACATTTTTACATTATTTGAAACATTTTGGGGTAATTTTGTGGTGGTTTAAGCTAGCGTCTCGTTAGCTAGAATGAGGACAAGAAAGACTTCCGGGTTCAAAATAAAAACAAACTCAAGTTTATGTAATATATTAATAAATGAGAAGAATTTAAAAAAAATCAACATGCAAACATTTATTGTTTAATATCTGCAACAGTGTCTTTCAAATCAATGTTTTAAAAAATGTATCAGTAGCTAAATATTAACAGCATGCAACACTGAGAAAACTTATTGAAATGCTTCTAGAGTGCACACAAAGCTCAGAAACCTTCACCGACTGGAATAAGTTATGCTTTAAAACAAATCTTAACTCCTGTTATAAACATTTTTGCATTATTTGACACATCTTGGGGTAATTTAAGCTAATGTCTAGTTAGCTAGAATGAGAACAAATGAGACTTCCGGGTACAAAATAAAAAGCTAAATGAATGCAAATTATTAAAAAAAATAGTTAAAAAAAAACGTAAAGTTTGTACTCTGCAGCAGAGTTATTCAAACATAACATATTCACATTTTGACCAAATAATAACAATAAAAAAGAAGACCAAAAAACTTAAAATAAATAAATGAATAAAATTAAATAGTCTCCACTTAAAGGCAGTTAAAATTAATTGTTCTGCTTAAAATAAACAAAATAAAAACATTAAGTTAATTATTGCTGTAGCATGGACATTTACACCGCTGACACTGTGCATCAAACTTAAATATTTTTTTGGCTTCAATCAGTAGAAGTAATTTATAAACAGAAGGAATTCTAAGCACTGCAAAAATTATTACTTTCTAATGTTGTCAATTCTTTCAGGGTAAACTAACAGGAGTTCATTTCTTCTGAAAGTAAAAGTGAGTTAAAAAGCAGCCTGAGGAGTAAGGAGGAGGTTTTAAATGTCCTCCTTCTCTAAACTTAGAACTTATGGTCGTTAAATGACATGGTTTATATCTGCTGCCTATATCTCAGTGGCTCCAGCTGCTTTATATATTATATTTAACTCAGATAATAATTAAGCAATAAAATTAGCAGTACAGTCTTAAAGGTAATGAGAAACTGCGTCTGTGAGAAAAAAATGCTGAAGTGTTAGCAACAATAAAAGCTATTTTCTTGTAGATGTATTTCTTTAGTCCCCACATTAAACATGTTCCAAGCTTTTCATTGAGAAGATTCTTCGGTAGCATCCAGCTGATGGAGCAGTTTTTATCACGTCTCACTCTGTCCCAATTGACAGCAGCAGCTGCAGAAAGTCAGTAAATGAAACTGAATCTGAGTGGAGGCACATGACGAATAAATGAGGAAGACGAAGGAGCCTTCTGCTGCAACAACCAACAACCAGGGCTGTGCAGTTTATTCACAAGATGATGCACAGAAATTTCATCAGAAGCCATTCTGTTAAATGCTTTCATGCAAGAATGGCAAAAACAAAAAAAGGTTCTAACCTCTCAAATTTTCTGTTATTAATCAACAAATTCAATCATTTATGATGCCAGAAATGGTGTAAAAAATTAAAATAAAAATAGTAAAAAGGTGCTTAAAAACTCTAAAAGCATTAAAAAATAACTGCTGCAAATATGTAACAAATAATAAAATAATATTTTAGCTCATTTGAATATAGTATAACTGTAATTTTATTGTGACCCATAGTAAAAAAAAAAAAAAAAAGATAAAGAAAAAAGAAACAAAAAAATAAATACTATTAATAGAAATACAGATTTTTGTTTTTTACAGTTTGGGCCTGGGCTCTTCTTAAGTCAACAGGTAAATAAAAACTTTTTTCTGGGATTTTACTGACATTGTCTGTAATGTAATGTCTAAAGCTATCTCTGTTTTCTTGTTTTGTGCGCTTTTGTGTCTCCTTTTTAATTATTTTCTGTGCTATCATGTGTTTTTTTGTGGTTTTGCATCTTTTAATGGTTGATTTCTATGCTTTCGGGTTTTTGTATATTTTTTTTTGTTGTTCTTTCCATGGTCATTTGGTTTAGTTTTGAATGTCTTTGTGGTTATTTTGTGTCTGTTTTTGGTTGTTTTACATGTTTTTGTGGTTGGTTTGTGTCTTTATGTGGTTGTTTTGTGTATTTCTGTGGAGTTTTGTGTATTTTTATGGTTGTTTTGTGTGTTTTCATGGTCTTTGTGGTGGTTTTCTGTATTTCTACACTTTGTGTCTTTCTATGATGTTTTGTGGGTTGTTGTGTCTTTATATGGTTGTTTTGTGTTTTTGGTCCAAGGTCTGTGAGCTGCCTCCTCCAGCCTCTTGTCTCTGATTGGTGGAGCTGCTGATGGAGCGTTTACTGTCTGGGTTATTGTTCCCAGCTGTGGAACTCACAGACGCCTGCATCCTTCGACATGATGCATCCACACTTCTGCTTGGTCATGGTTGTGTAATGTCCAGTGTGTTTGACTTAAAAACTCTCCAGAGAGATTCTCCTGCAGCAACAAAAGAAATTCATCTGGTCTAATGTACCATTGGACTCTCTGAACAAATATATGATTTCTTTCCAGTTATCTTTCAACTGACTGTGGGTGTTTTGTGTTTATTCTTGGTTCTTTAGGATTTTTTGTGTCATTTTGCATGTTTAGTTTTTTTTTCTTGCCTTTTTGTGAAGTTTTTTGTTGCATATTTTGTGTTTTTTGTGGTTAATTTGTGTCTTTATGTGGTTTTTATACATGCTTTGATTTTTTTTTGGTGTGCTTATGTAGCTGTTTTGTCTGCTGTTTAGTATATTTTTTATGGTTGTTTTGCATATATTGTGTTTTTTGGTCTGTTTTTTCTCTCTTTGTTGCTCTGTGTCTCTTTGTAACTACTTTGATTGTTTTTTAAGTTGTTGCAGGTGTGTGACATATTTTAGAGTTTTTATGTGTTTTCTGTGTCTTTTGTGTTTCTTTTTTGTCTCATTGGGATTTTTTGTGAGTTTTTGGTCATTTTGTGCATTTAGTAGTTTTTCTTAGTGTTTATTTGGTTTTGTAGGAAGCAAAGAAAATTATCTTCAAAGGATAGTTACAAATTTTCTGAATATTTCGACTTTCGTTCTTGCTGAGATTCAATAACATTCAATAAACATGTTAATCTGTCAACTACATGAGGATGTTGTTTCCAGTCGTCATGCTGAGCTAAGCTAACCTGTTTCCTACTTTACTTATAGAAAGATAAAATTGTTTTAAAACAATCCAGACATTAACCAGAGTTGTGGATAGAAATTTGGAGTAAGTAAAAGAACACTAAGCAAGCTTTGTAATCACAAACTTATGCTTTTGTTTATTTTTTGTCTCCTCAGCAGACAGTATGTGTGACCGACCGAAGATCCATGTCTTCCTGGGGGCTCCTCCTCCCTCCTCCTGCTTGGTGCCTGAAGCAGGGACGGTGACAGAAGATCATCCCCCTGCTGGCTGGAGACACCTGGAGCTCACCTGGAGGAACGGGCGGCTCAGACCTGCAGCGGGTGAGGCATTCAGGAACCCAACAAGGAGGACTTTCCAACCAGTTTGGGTCTCTTTATGACTGTTTTGGTTCTCTTTTTTATTGTTTTGTGGGTTCTGAGTATTTTTGGCAATGTTTTTTGTCTTTTTGTGGGTCATGCATTGGTGTTTCTTCAATAGTTTTTTGTGGCGCTTTTTGTGATTTTCTGTCACATTTTGCAGGTTCTGGTGGCAGTGGTCCATCCCTTATTGTTGTTTGTGCCTGAAGGCCTAAAAGGCGAACTTCTCAAAGTGTCAAACTAACAGAAGGGAAATTATTGTTTTTTGTTTCAGACAAGCTTGGAAGTGAGGCGAGATCGTCCAGAGAGACAGAAAAAACTGACAGGGATGATGTGGAATCACAAAGTCAGGACGATCCAGTAAGCGCTGGAGAAACAAAACGAGGACAGGAAGGACTAGCGGGGAAATTAAATCTCTGTTCCAACCCAAGTTCTCCAAGCACAGATGTAGAACCGGGTTCCCCAAAGGAGGATCAGTGCTCAGCTTCGGTTCATGAGTATCTAGACAGCTGTTTTCCCACAGTTCAACCAGGACTAGAAAAACCAGGACTTGAACCTGAGCAAAAATCTAAACCTGATGTCGAACTTGAACATGAACCTGACGCTGGACCTGGACCTGGGTCCGATCACCAGCCATCACCCGCCGTCCCTCCTCTGTCCATCCAGACTCACTACCTCACCACCTGGACTCTGAGCCAGGCCTTGATCCTGAGAGGCAGGCACACCGTCCAGTCAGCATCCAGCTCTGAGAAGACTCCACCCAAACACAGCCATACACCTCCATCCGTCTCCTCCAGCACCCCTGAACTCTTCAGCCCCGCCACCCCATCACTTGGAGCCTCAACCGAGCTCTTCAGCCACCCATGTCCAAGTCCAAGAGCTGAGGAAGAAGGCATCATCCTCGAGGCCACCACAGATGGTGTCCTCTGTTCTCAGGAGTCCAGAACAGTGCACGATTCTCCCATTAAGTCCCCGAGAAGCAAGAGAGCTCGAATCTCTGAGGACTCCACGACTGAAGCACCTGACAGTACCACCACCCCCAGGCTCCAAAGTCCCACCACGGTCCTGGCCCGGTGCAACATAGCCGGGGTGCGATACTCGATTCTGGTGGCAGTGGTCTACCCCTCTCACCTGAAGGAGGTCAAGGCGAGTCTACATGTTATATAAAATCTCAAACTGGGTTGAACTAGTAAGGTTAAGGCTAACAGCTTTTCAATGGTTTAAGGTGAAGTCCGGACCATCAGCGGGTACATTCGTTCCTCTGGCGTCCATCGTGGTGGCGGACCAATCAGGCGTTGAGATGAAAGTGGTCCTGTGGCGGCAGGCGGCTTTCTGGACGTTGACTTTGAGTCCCGGAGACCTTCTGCTCATCACAGGTACAGAAATACTGTTTGTTTTGTTTTTAGTTATTTTTAGGGCCTTTTTTCCCTTTATTATAGAGGACAGTGAAGAGAGAAACAGGAAACGTGGGGAGAAGAGTGAGGGAAGGATATGCAGCAAAGAACCATGGGTCGGACTTGAAACCATGATTGCTGCGTCGGGACCATAGCGCCTCCTTATGGATCAATCTGCTACAGAGCTACAGGGGTGCTCAGAAATACAGTTTTATGAGAACTTGAGATGCCAAATTACAGTTATTTGCTTGCATTCCTGAAGAGAATTTTTTGTTTTAGTGGTTGCATGTTATTCATGATTAATTTCTGAATTCTCATAGAATTCCAGTGTGCTGGTTCAAATTTGGGGGCTGCTCAGTGGGGTAGTGGTTAGCACTTTCGCCTTGCAGCAAGAAGATCCCTGGTTTGAATCCCGGGGTGGGCCTGGGATCTTTCTGCATGGAGTTTGCATGTTCTCCCTGAGCATGCGTGGGTTTCCTCCGGGCACTCCGGCTTCCTCCCACAGTCCAAAAATATGCTGAGGTTTATTGAGTACTCTAAATTGCCCGTAGGTGTGAATGTGAGTGTGATTGTTTGTCTGTGTATGTAGCCCTGCGACAGACTGGCGACCTGTCCAGGGTGTCCCCTGCCTTCGCCCAAGTCAGCTGGGATAGGCTCCAGCGCCCCCCGCGACCCTAATGAGGATAAAGCGGTGTATTGAGGATGGATGGATGGATGGTTCAAATTTGGATATAAAAATGTGAATTTAATTCTTCACTCCTGTTCAAAATGGTGAAATGTAGGGAACTCGATGAGAAAGACGGAGTCCAAGTTAAAGCACTTCATGATGCTGGATGTTCTTTGAGACATAAAGTGTTCTCACAGTGTGGTCAAGTATGCTTCAGACTCGAGACTGGTACTTACAAAATACACCAAGTAAGAGGGCGAATACAAAAGATAAATGTGGAGGATGTCAGGAACCTCAAGATTTTAAGTACTAGAGACAAAAGGAAGACCACTGCTGACCTTCAAGCAGAGATTAATGCTTCTAGATAAGAATCTGAGAAAGTCTGCAGAATGACCAGAAGCAGACGACTGAACAAAATATTAAGGTTTTTGGTTAATATATGTGAATAAGAACTATTTAGTTGTTGTAGTTTGTTATTTGCCTAATAAATAATATTTTTTTTAGTTTGACACAAGGTTTTGACAGATTTTTAAAATATTTCTGCTGTCCTGTTTTTATGACAGTTGTCTTTTACATTTATTAAGCTCTGTACTTACAATCAGTAGTAGTGACAGTACAATCTGACTGTCCACATACTTCTGATCAGGTGTAGATTCGTCCAGGTGTATCTCAGGTGTGTTTTCTCACTTTTCGTAGGGCTGCAGGTAAACGAGGACAGGTGGAGAGGAGAGACGGTGCTGCAGTCGACCTTCAGCAGCAAACTGCTCAATCTGGGTCAGATCACCGCCTCCACCTCACCTCCAGGTAGGATGCCGTTCGACCAATCAGCAGCTTATCCTCAGGTGTGTTTATCTGGTTCACTTCCCCTCTCTCTCTCTTTAGTTTCCAAGCATGTTGCTGCTCGTTCTCTCAGCTCTCTGTGTGGTTTTCTTTGGGAGCAACGCCCCCTATTGGCGTCTTTACCCCGCCGTCCCCCTCAGGACCTGAGTCGCCTCCCCTACGCCACCCTGAGGTCATTGAGGGTCAACACGCTGGTTCACGCCATGCTGCGCATCACACACACACACATCAGCTCAGGTGAGTCTGTGACGCACACACAGTGGGCGGGGCTACAACACTCGATACCTGTCCAGGTCATTTCAGTGCTGTGAGGATTAAGTGATGTTTTTACCTCAGTATCCACCCAGTATGGACCCGTGAACGTGACAGATGTTTCCAGTGTTTGTATGAGAGCTGGAATCAAGAGCAACCAAATCGAGTTTAGTCAAGTCAAATTTATGGGTCTAGTACATGTGTTTATTTGAGTCAAGTCTGTGAGTTCATATGAGTTTATTTGAGTCAACTTAGGTTTAGTGAAGCCATGTATACCAATTTATTGAAGTTATATCTAGGGGTTTATTGGAATCAAGTCTACAAGTTTATTCAAGTCAAGTACACAGGTTTTTAGAGTGAAGTCTATGGGTCTATTTAATTGTCAAGTCTAATTAGTCAAGTGACAATTTTATTCAAGTTAAGTCTATGGGTTTAGTCGAGTCAGGTCTGTTGGTTAAGTAGAGTCAAGTCTATCATTTCTTCAAATCAAGTTTAAGGGTTCATTTGAGACAAATATGCAGGTTTATTTGAATTGGTCAATACAGATTAGTTCAAGTCACGTGTACAGGTTTAGTCAAGTCAAATCTACGTGTGTAGTCAAGTCAAGTCTATGGGTTCATTTGAGTGAAGTCCACGAGTTTCTTAGAATAAAGTCTACAAGTTTATTAAAGTCTCTTTTATAGGTTTAGTCAAGTTACATTTATTGGTTAAGTAGAGTCAGGTTTATGGGTTTATTCAAGTCAAATCTATGGGTTTATTTGAGTCAAGTCTTTCAGTTTATATGAGACAAGTATACCAGCTTATTCAAGTTAAATTTATGGGTTTATTTGAGTCAAATCTACAAGTTCATTCAAGTCAAGTGTATGGATTAATTCGAGTCAAGTGACAAGTTTATTTGAGTCAGATCTGTAGGTTTTTTCTAAATAAGTCTATGGATTTAGCCCAGTCAAGTCTATTGGTTAAACGGAGTCAAGTCTACGGGTTTATTCAGGTCAAATCTATAGGTTTAGTCAAGTCAAATATGCAGTATTATTTGAATTGATCTACAAGTTCATTTGAGTCTGGTGTACAGGTTAGTTCGAGTCAAGTATACAGGTTTATTAGAGTCAAGTCTACAGATTTAGTTGACTGAAGTCCACAAGTTTCTTAGAATTATTCTACAGGTTTATTAGTTAACCCTTTGCGCTTCAGTGCGCTTCAGTGTCCCGCCCGCGGTACACTTACTAATTTGCATAGGAATTTCCAGAATGTTCGACGGCTGCAAACGCTTTTATACAAACACTATACACCGATGGAAAGCTTAGATTCTCATGAATCCGCCGGTATACACCACTTTCAGATGCGATTACCACAGCGGGTGAGAGAAACACATTTGTCCGACAAAAACGAATATTTATCCATCCGTTCTCTATACACGGCTTCAACGCACACAGCACGACTCACATTTCCGGGTTCATTATTACACACAGAAAAAAAGATTCCACAAAAAACGGCCAGAATCCAACCTTTTACATCCAGACAACACAAACCAGTGAACTATTTTGTCCAAAACATGTCCTGAAGTCGGTATAAAATCCACGAATCGGTCGTTTTCAAGGAAATGCACCTCGCGATGCGCGTCCAATATTCCCTGTATTTTTCGTCATTTTTTTAATTTAAAAATAGAATATTAGCGATTTTTTTGTACTGAAAATGGCTGGAATTGACTGCAGCTTAAAGGATTAAGTCTCCAGGTTTATTGTAGTCAAGTATATGGGTTTATTTGAGTGTAGTCTGAGTTTCTTAGAATCAGGTCTACAAGTTTATTTGAATCAATTCTGTAGGTTTAGTCATGTCAAGTCTATAGTTTTATTCGATTCAAGTCTACAAGTTTATTCGACTCAAGTCTATGGGTTTATTAGAGTTGACTGAAGCATGCAGGCTTTGTCTACCTGAGTATATGGGTTAATTTGAGGCAAATCAACTATATGGGTTTAATTAATCCAAGTCAAGTTTACACCTTATTTGAGTCATGTCAAGTACATGGGTTTATTTAAGGCAAGTCGAGTATAGCTATTTACTCAAGTCAAGGTTTATTTGATCTGAGTCGAGTTTACGAGTTTACAGGGTGGGGAAACAAAAATGTCCTGTCAGGTAAAAACAACTATACATGGGTATAACTTTCATTTTATTCTGTTGAATTTTGAACTGATTTCTTGAAGAACACAAATTTAGAGCTTTCAGAACGTGTTTATTCAATATGTCCTCCATCAGCCATGATGAAGGCCTCGATACAGCCTCTGAAAGGCCCTCCTGATATCTTCCTTGGGGTAGGCCTCCCATTCCCTAGAGAATGCAGCCTTAAGTAAATCCATATTGGCATGAGGGGTGGCATTAGTCCTCAACTCAATGGCATCAGAAAAAATCCAGGGGGTTTAGATCAGGTGAGCTCAGGGGCCAAATGCCTTTGGGCCAGAAGTTCGCCATATTCTACTCACAGAACTTTTAGACCTTGATTGATGTGTGAGCAGGAGCCCCATCTTGCTGCCACACATAGTTGTTGTCAGGGTAGGTGGCCTTCAGTCAGGGCAAAACGGTGTATCTCAGAACTTTGTAATACACATCAGCCCCAATTTTCTGATCTGGCTTGAAGAAGTAGGAAGGCATCTTATTTCCATCTGAGCCCAAAACTCCCAGGACCATCTGGAGATCTCTTGGTGCCCAAACTGGATTGTCTGGCATGCTGGATGCAGCGAATAGTCCTCTCACTGATGCCAACAATCTTGGCAATGTTCTTCTGAGGGATTTGGGCATCCAGGAGATCACAAACCCTATTGCGTTTTGCTTGTTGCTTGCTCACTTCACAATGCACCAAGGTCTGACAAATACTAAAAAGATTGGTTAAAGGGAAGGAACTTTGATTTTAATTATTGTTTTGATTATCACCGTTTGGGCAGGAAATTCAAATTTGTCAATAGGACATTTTTGCTTCCCCACCCTGTATTAGAGTCAAGTATACGGGTAAATTCAAAGAGATTAAAGCATAGGGGTTGGGCCAAGTAAAATATATGGGTTTATTCAAGTCAAATCTACAAATTTGTAAAAGTCAAGTCTACCGGTTTATTCAAATTGAGTCAAGTCTAGAGATTTTGTCGAGTCCACTTATGTATATGTGTTTTTTTTTTTTTTTGAGTCGACTTGAGCAGAGTTGAGCCTAGTTACTCGACTGTCTTACTTCTTGAATCTACAGGTTAGTATAAGTTATGTTTCTGAGTTGGGTTAACTATGCAGGTTTATTTAAGTCATGTATAGGAGTTTATTTGAGTTGAGTATATAGATTTACCCAAGTCAAGGTTCTGAGTTTGTCATGAGTTGAATAAAACATACAGATTCAGGTGAGTTGAGTATACAAGCTTTTCACACTCTCAAACTTTGAAGTGCTGTTTTTGTTTACATACAGCGGCAGATACAAAATCACATGTTAAACTTGCAGAATGAGTTTATTATTCCACAGAGGCTGGTGGTTGTTGAAATGATTTTGTCGGTGTGTTTCAGAGTGGCGCAGTGACGCGGAGTCTCGCAGCAGGTCGGCAGTCCAACTGAAGGCCATGGTGACAGTGGAGCAGCCGGGTGGCCAGCAGGGGGCGCTGCTGCTGTGGGGATCAGCTGTGGACTGGCTGCCTCGCTTCAGCAGAGACAGAGGTACACAAACACAGCTACGAAGAAATCTAATGTCTGAATAAAGTCTCTGTAGTAGTAAAATTTGTCATAGAAGCATCACATTTGGCATGTGCATTCCTTATATGGCATCTATTTATAAAAAAAAAAATTATATGACGGTCTTTTTTCAAGATAGCAGATGGTAGTGTCATATTTTTAGCTTTTTTTGGAATATCTTTTAACTTGATTATCCCATTTTTTATGATTTTTAACATGGTTTCATACAGTTTGGACACATTACAAATTGATTCCGGGAACAAAATGCCTCTATTAACCTTCAAAATACAGTAAAATCTCATCAATTCAAAGTCACAATGCTCACAATAGTTGGAAAAGTCCACTGACAGATAGTGACTAACACTACATGCTTGTTTTTAGAATAATTCAATTCTAGTAGTGTTTACAGGTTAGCGGCAATTAGAACTTACCGAATGAATAAACATTTGATCTCGGCCAGACTTTCAAAAGAATGAAAGAAAAGCTCCATTGATCATTTCAAGAACAAAGATCAGGACGAATTTATGTTTTGCGGTTCACTTCAGATTGTATCTTTGGGCAAAAACTAATTATTAAATTAATGGTTGTAGATGCCAATTTCGGTTCTACATGCTAAATTCTATATATTTTTGCACCAAAACCAAGCAAATTGCTAAACAAGATCATACTGTGTGAAAAAATACAAGATGACATTTTGGAAATGGTGTCCATCTTGAAAAATTGTTTGAAAATTTGTGTAACTCTTCCATTCAAAATTAATCTGTGGTGAACCAACAGGGATAATATTAGTGCTTGTATAAAAAATTTACATTTGCAGTTATGTTCCTCACTACTGCTTAGTTTTCTGTAAATGCTAAGTCACCTTTCTCCATACAAGAAGGCTCAGTTCATCTGACTCACAAATATCTTCAATCCTCTGTTTCTATCAGGGTCTGTCTGGGATTTCCACGTCCTCCTGGTGAGGGAGGGTTTGACCTCCAATCTCCCAGAGCTGCACTCCACCCCCTGGAGCTCCGTCCGGGCCGTGGACAAAACCGACCGCCGGGTGCAGGACTTCCACTGGATGTACCACTGCCAGAAAGACGGCAGCAGCGGCGACGGTGCTCTGGAGCTGGACATCGACACGCTACTGTCTCAGAAATACAGCGGTGAGTCTGTCAGCAGTATCGAGGGGTCATGACAGCTTCTACCTCACATCAGATCTCAACAGGCGTTTTCTGTCCTTCAACAGGTGAGGTGGAGCTTAGAGTCCAGCTCATTACCCTCCGCTTCCAAGATGCTCTGCCTTCCCAGAATGCATCTCAATTGGTCCTGGACAGCTCCACACCACTGGACGGGATTGTGGACGTGTTAAGCGGTGACATCACCTACACTGGCTGCGGGCGCTGCTCCGCCGAGCTTGACACTGACGCCAACGGCATCTATAACCCCTGTTACCCCTGTCTGCCCCACACCGCCGTACGCCGCTACTACAGGTACCGATGACGTCCAGTAGTACGTGTCTGCAGACCTGCAGGCTGCACTCTCGGGGCCGTGACCACCGTTAGGACCCCACTTCTAGAACTGCACCTCTAGGACCACACTTCTAAGACCATAGTTCTAGGGCCCCGCTTCTAGGACTGAACTTCTAGAACCGCACTTCTAGGATCCCACTTCCAGGACCCCACTTATAGAACTACACTTCTGGAACTGCACTTCTAGGCCTGCACTTCTTGGACCACACTTCCAGGACCCCACTTCTAGGATCACATTTCTAGGACCCCACTTCTAGAGCCACATTTCTAGAGCCACACTTCTAGAGCCACACTTCTAGAACCACATTTCATTGACCACACTTCATGGACCACACTCCTAAACCTAATTTCTAGAACCACGACTGCACTGACAGGACTGCACTTCTGAAACCCCACTTCTAGGACCACACCTCTTGAACCACGCTTTAGGGCTGCACTTCTAGACCACATTTCTAGTACCCAACTTCAAGGACTGCACTTCTATAACCCCACTTCTAGGAGCGCACTTAGAGAACTGCATTTCTAACCAGGCACTTCTGGGACCGCACTTCCAGACCCCACTTCTTGGACCTCACTAATAGGACCCTACGTCTAGGACCATACTTCGAGGGCCGCACTTCTAGGACTCTGCTAATAGGACCTTTGTAGACACACTCTGCTCATGACATCACGAAAACTGATTTAACTCTAATATTTTGGGAAATCCTGGTGGTGAAAATATAGCATGTCTTTCAGGCCAGGTGTGCTGACTGTGAGTGGGCAAGGCTGCAGCCAGGTGTGTGTTCAGGTTCCTCCTGTTCTTCTGCAGAAGATCCTCGAAGCTCCTCCTGATAGACTCCACCGGAGCTCAGGTAAATAATTCAAACCATTGAAGCTTTACTGATATGTTCACATCACCAACACAACCAGGATGATAAGTTGCTGAGGAGCCTCAGTTAAAGTGAGTTTCAGATCAGGGTCTCTGTTGCCATCTGCTGGAGCTTTTTATTTACACGTTATTCCCCAATGGCAGATAATGAAGCAGCACTGATCTACAGTTTAAGCTGCATTATGTTATAGAGATAATTTGGCTTTTCCTTATATTTTAGTGCATTTTAGCACATGGAACAGTTTAATCATTAGAAGGAGGGAAGTATGTCTGTGAAGGTTCTCATTCATCCAGGTCATCTTAAGGTGAAGGGTTTAGTTCAGGCAACTGGACTTATTCTTGCGATCTTGAAAACGTTTCACTTCTCATCCGAGAGGCTTCTTCAATTCTAAAACTAGTTTGGAGAGTCCCAGGTATTTAACCACTATAGGTGAAGGTAGGGCTAAGGCTGATGGTATCTACTATCAGCAAGGTGATAAAAGACTAAAGACATTTTTCAACAATAGGTGTTAAATCTCAATGAGGTATTAATATGCTAATAGAGGGGACCTCGTGAGAGTCATTGATTTAACGGCCCACTGAGAAGCCTTCTACCTATGACTCGTCATCGTGTGAGTCGTTAATCTCACCTGAGGAAAGGTGTGAAGAGTGTTTAAATCTTCTGGGGAGAGTTCTCAAGGCTGCTTTGTATGTGGCTGAGAGGTGGTGTCTGAGGCCTCCCCCTCTGTTCAGAGTGGGTCGCTCTCAATGAACATAAACAACCCGGTCTCACGGGGATTCGTGAAACTGTCACGTAAGTTTTAGTTTCGGTTTCGTGCGCACCAACACGATTTCATCATGTTTTTCGTGCCGCTCACCACGAAATGTTTTTCGCTGTGGTAATCACATCTGAAAGTGGTTTATACCGGCGGATTCATGACGATCTAAGCTGTCCATCGGCGTATACTGCTTGTGTGATCGCGTTTGCGGCCGCCGGCCGCCGGACATTCTTGAAATTCCTATGCAAATTGGTAAGTGTACCACCGGCTTATGGTTAGGTTATGGTTATGGTTATGGTTAGGGTTATGTTTAGGAACGATGTCATGCAAAATATAGCATTGGATTCGCCACGGTTTTACATTAAAAATATAATATACACATTCTTTTGAAATACGTTCTGAGTGGCACGAAAAGTCCGCCGTTTAAAATACATTGGTGCGCATTTCGTGGTGAGCGGCACGAAAAACATGACGAAATCGTGTTGGTGCGCACGAAACCCAAACTAAAACTTACGTGACAGTTTCACGAATCCTCGTGAGATCGGGCTGACATAAATGGCCTCTTTCACTCCTCTTTCAAACCATCTGTCCTCTCTGTCTAGAGCAGGGGTCTCAAACTCAACTTACCTGGGGGCCACTGAAGGTAGATTCTGAGTGAGGCTGGGCTGCATTGAGTATTCCACAAAAAAGAGTTTCAAGTATTCCAAAGAAAAGTACAACTGATCCAATCTTCTTTATCAATAACAGTTCTTCAACATGACTGTTTCTTCAAAATGTGAATGATTCTGCTGAACATGAACATCTTTTCAGAACATAAACTGTTCTTCAGAACATAGGCTTCTCTTGCCTACTCCTTGCTGCCAGAGACCTGACGCCACCGGAACCTGTCACGAGCCTGAGCTATTTTGCGGTATATGTATTTTTATTTGTTTATTATTTAAATATTTTTCTGGAAAAATAAGCATTTGCTAGCCTAACAAATTGAAAATAATATAAAAATAATAATTAAAATATATTAAAATAATATTAAATTGAAATAAATGCAGCACTGGGCTCTGATTGGCTCAGGGACCATAGCAGGAGTCTCCTCCATCTCGTGTTTAGCAGCTCAGCATCTTGCTTCGTCCATTTCACATAGAGGTCTGATCACTGCGCATCAAAATAAATTTAAAGTCGCGGGGGATTCAGGAACCTAATCCCCGCCACAGAGGAGCGACCAGTGTATTATGTGAAAGGCCACGGCATGTTTACACCGAAGAAGTCAGCAGATAGACTTGCAGCTTCTATCACCAATAGCTCAACTCGTTGAGCTCTCGCCTTTGTTGCGGCGGTTCTGAGTTCGAGCCCAGCTCGTGGCACTTTGCCGCCGTTCTTCGACATTTTCTCAAAGTGCTCTCTTATGAACTACGCAGAAGCGTATGAGAAAAGCGGGCGGGCCGCACCAATGCTAAACTTTGATCTCAAGTAGAGGGCCACAAAATATCGTCCCACGGGCCGCAGTTGGCCCGCGGGCCGCGAGTTTGAGACCCATGGTCTAGAGCAATGCTGTTGGATCTATGTGCTGAACTGGGCCCTGTCTTAGACAGACCCACCCGCCGAAACCACACCATCCCGGTACAAACACAGGTGCTGACCACTCTGGGGTTTCTGGCGACCCACTCCTTCCAGCAGGAATTGGCCGACGGTTATATGTTTTATATGAGGAATATATGAAGTTACATTTGTTGTCCAAATCCCGTTTGGGTCTGATATACAGTTAAATAAGATAAGATAAGATAGACTTTATTAATCTCACAAAGGAGAAATTTAACATTACAGGGCTCTTAGAAACAAAAACAAAAAATTATGTCCTTTAAGTCTGGGATATCACAACCATCCCTCAGCGCAATAATGCCAGCTGTTTTGGATGACATTATAAACATGACCAGTCAATGCATCAGGCTTCCTTACACTGTGGGTGAACAGCCCAACATTAAACGGAAATTTGCAGCAATGTCCGGTTTCCCAAATGTAATCGGCGTAACTGACTGCACTCATGTTGCTGTAAGGGCACCAAGTGAAAATGAATTTGTCTATGTGAACCGAAAAAATGTACATTCAATCAATGTACAAATTATTTGTACATCGGACATGATCATAATAAATTTAGTGGCATGGTGGCCTGGGTCAACACATGATTCATTCATCCTGATGCACAGCAGTGTAGGGAAAAGACTGCAGGCCGGCGCTGCGTAAAACGCCGTGGATCAGCAGCTTATTTATATACAGATACATTCATGAGTTACTTTGCATTGACTATTCATGGGAAAATGTGGGTGTGTTGTGGGCGGGACGTGAGGTGGATCCACCTGTGCAATCATCCAGCTGGTGTGTGATTTATAAAGGGGAAATTGCGTGCCGCTGTGCGTACGCACAGTTTTATAAATCACAATATTTTTTGGCATACGCCTGTTTTAGATTTTCGGCGTACGCAAACTTTTAGTATGGATGCTCTGCAATGTTTTACAAATGAGGCCCCTGGGCAGTCCTCACTGCACTGGACTGGGTAAACTCCATTGTTGAGTCTGTGTCTTGGTGTTTTGTCCTTTGGGTGAACCAGTCTTTGTCTGAGTGTGTTTTCAGGTCTGAAATGAACCAGGATGTCATATTTGGAAAAAATCCTCCTCAGTTTTTCGGAAAGGCCTCCAACATAAGGGACAGCAATGTTTTTTCTTTTGTTGTCTGGGTCTTCCCTGGTGGTTGTTGGCTCCCTATCTTTCCTTCTCCTGGTGGACTTTAGGAAGGCCCAGTTTGGATAGCCACAGGTTTTTAGGGAGGTCCTTATGTGTTGGTGTTCTTTCTCCTTTCCCTCTGTTCTTGAGGAAATGTTTCTTGCTCTGTTTTGCAGTGTTCTGATGCCTCCTAACTTGTGTTCAAGTGGGTGATGGGAGTCAAGAAGAAGATACTGGTCTGTGTGGGTGGGTTTTCGATAGACTTAAACAGTGAGGCTTCTGTCTTCCTCAATGATGACGGCACAATCCAGGAACAGGAGCCTATTGTTGCAGGTGTCTTCCTGGGTGAACTTGATGTGGTGGTCCACAGAGTTGATATAATCCGTGAAGGCTTCCACTTCATGGGTTCTGATCTTAACCCTGGTATCGACCACGTACCAATGACTGGGAGGGGTGCCCATGAAGGACTCAAGGGTCTTTCTTTCAGCCTCCTCCATGTACAAATTGACTACAATAGGAGATACCGGGGAGCCCATGGCACACCCATGTTTCTGTCTGAAGAAGTCTTCCTGATATTAAAAGTATGTGGTGGTGAGGTAGAGGTCCAGTAACTTGCAGATTTGGTCCAGTGTGAAGCTTGTTCTGTCTGACAAAAATCTGTCCTGTTATAGTCTCCTTCTGACCATTTCCACTGCCTTTGTTGTTGGCATACAGGTGAAAAGGGAGGTGACATCAAAAGAGACCATGGTTTCATCAGGTTCCATTTTAAGCTCCTTAATTTTGCTGGTTAAGTCCGTGGAGTTGTATATGTGGTGGAGGATACTGCCCACTAGTGGGGCCAGAATGGTGGCAAGATGCTTGGCTCCCCCAGCTCTGTGTGAGACTGGACCCTCACCTAACATTCAACAGCCACATCAGACGTCTGTGCAAGTCATTTTTCCCCCCTCAAAAATATTGCTGAACTCCTTCCCACCCTCACCCTTTCTGATACAGAGAAACTCATCCACACCTTTGTCTCCTTCAAGCTGGACTATGGCAACGCACTGCTCATCGGGATCCCTAGCAAGAGCCTGCAAAAGCTCCAGTATATTCAAAACAGCGTTGCTAGGATCCTGATGAGTGTGCAGAAGCAACACCATATCACACCTATCCTCCTTTCACTCCACTGGCTCCCCATATCCTCGAGAATTCACTACAAAATTGCTCTTCTCACCAGTCAGTGCATTTATCTGATTGCCTGTTTTTATTACAATTGTTTTGTTTTTATCTGTTTTATATCTTAAATGTAGAACTTTGAGATTTTTCCTAAATGAAAAGTGCATTACAAAAAAAATAAAAAATAAAAATTATTGTTATTAACGTGAGTGTGGATTGTGTCAGTCTTTAAATCAGAGGTCAAGTACAGCATTGTTTTCATGTCTGCATCTCTTCAGCTCCAGGCTCGGAGGTGAAGCTCATCCAGGTGGCAGCAGAGAAAATCCAAACCCTCCTCCACCTCCCGAGAAAAACCTTCATCATCACCATCCGAAGCCACTTCCTGTGCGACGAGAACAGCATTCCCATCAGTCAGGACTTTATGCTGCTGGACCTGCAGTTCCCCAGCTGACCTCCATCAGTATCAGCTGCATGAAGCCTCATTCACATCTGACTGCATTTGACTGGATCTGAAACTGTCCTTTATAAGACTCTCAAGGCCATTTTATTGAGCCTTTGAAAATGCAACTACACAAGAGCAAGAGTAGAACGATTGGAATAATCAGTGTGTTTATCCGCTCTAATGTGAGCTGCTACATTAAAGTGCAAATTAATTATTTACATTAGTTTGTGGGGTTAGAAAATCAATAGACACACCCCAACCGGAAATGACGCTAAACAGTCTATTAAGAAGAGAAATTTGATATTTTAAATCAAGAATAATCTGTCACTTAGAAATAAAAGTGACCTGAGAGGTTTTCTTGAAATTAGCATGAAGAAATACTGCAAAAACAATCAAAACTTAAAACTAGTGGATTTGTGAATCATGTTAGACAATTTTATGCTATTTTGAACAAGTTTATGTAATTTTGTGCAAGTTTTGGGTCATTTTAGACAAATTGCAAGTTATTTTGGACAAATGAGTAATTCTAGATTAGTTTCAAGTTATTTGACATGTTTTGGATAAACTTCAAATTATTCTGGATATTTTTAGTGTCATTCTGAACATGTTTTGAATAATTATGGAAAAGTCTGAAGTTGGTTTGGACACGTTAACTAATTGTTTACAAGCTTTGCGATTTTGGATATAAAAACACTAAAATTAGATTTAGTTTTAAAGCAAAGCCACAGAATTTAAGAAGAAAATCATCTGTGTTTAAACTGCAATATGTTTTCATATGATGTGAAAAGACAAAAATGTACATAACAGCAGTGTTGGTCTGAACGAGCCGAGGCACCGATTCACGTATCATGCACTGAAAGCAATACCTCAGGGAGCTGTATCACTGAGCGTATCGCTTTAAGAAAAGTCACGTGACCGACACAGTAACTGTGTCGTATTGTATCATGTTGTATCACGTGTCCTCGAGGCGCCAGTTCTACTTGAGGAAGTCCAGCACCCATCGACTCACTTGTTGCTTCGACGCTGTTCATTGCTATGGAACCTCCGAGAAAGAGAAAGTACTCTGCCGTGTGGGATCATTTTGACCTTATATCACCTGATAAGGTAATTTCTTTGTACTTCGTTCCAATTTAAATGGCTGACAAAATCTGTAGTGTATATTTTTATGATCCACAGGTTAAATGTCGTCTGTGTTCAACGGAGTTGTCTTATGCAACCCGAAACACATCATCAATGCTACGGCATTATAAAGCTCGTCATGAAAGAGAAGACAATACACCAGGAATGGATACTGGTGGATTATTATTTTGTAATCTATCACTAATTATTATGGAGGCTAATTACATTCTAAATCAAACTGTTTTTTTTTTTTTACTTCAAGCCTCTAGAAAACAGGCCCTCAATCGATGCATTATAAATATGATAATCAAAGATTGCCAACCTTTAAGCATCGTTGAGGACGAGGGATTCAGGGAGATGCTCCAGACTCTTGAGCCATCATACGCAATACCAACCAGAAAGGTACTGTACTATATTTCCATAATATTATATTGACAATATTTCAATGGAATTCTGGATCTGTAATAGACTCTGGTAGAGAAATTATTGGTGGTTTGCTAATAAGAAAGGTACTATATGTCAGAAATTGCACTTATCATTAGGAGTTTCAATTATTATTGTTTGAAGATTTTCTTCTACTTTACAGGCTCTAAAGGAAATGGTTTCTGAGAGATATGCAGCAGAAACCCAGAACATTAAGGAAAAATTACACTCCACCAATGCAATCAGCCTTACAGCAGATATGTGGACTTCAGTAAACATGGAGGCCTACTTGGCTGTGACTGGCCACTTCTTTGACACTGAAAATAAAATGTGCACCACTGTGCTGGGAGTTAAATATTTTCCCAAGAGCCACACAGCAGAGAATATTGCTGAGGTAGGTTTTTTGAAAATATTAATAATGGTATCTGTTGATGTCATGTACTTGTCATATACTCATAGACTTATTTTTTATTTCTGTATTTTTTTAGGTCACACAAGATCTGATTGACAGCTGGGCCATCACAGGGAAGGTTGCACGCTTTGTAACTGATGCCGGGGCAAATATGATCGCGTCTGCAAGACTATTAAAAATCGGGCATAGTCCTTGCATCGCACATACTTTAAATTTGATTGTTAAAAAATCTTGCGATCAAGTGTCAGACCTAACTGATATCCGACATAAAACCAAAAACATCGTCACCTATTTTCGTTCCAGCACTCTTGCCAAGGAAAAGCTGAGTCACGTGCAGCAACAAATGCAAAAACCAATTCTGAAACTCATAAATGAAGTTCCTACACGCTGGAACAGCACATACCAAATGCTGTCAAGAATAGCAAGCCAAAAAGAGCCTGTTTGGGTGAGTCTGGCATCTTTAAAAACACCATTGCCTGCACTTACTGGAGAGGAGCATGACATCATTGCAGAAGTCCTGATTGTGCTTGCCCCTTTTAATGCTGCTACTGTGGAGCTTTCAGAGGAGAAGCGAGTGAGTGGGAGCAAAATAATCCCGATGATGAAAATGCTTCATCATACAATGCAAAAATGTGCTCCATCTCTGGAAACATCAGTTGGAAAAAAACTGCGTCATGAACTCGACAAAAGAGTAACCGAAACCTTGAACAATTATGAATCTTCCAGTCATCTGTCTCTGGCAACCTTATTAGATCCACGATTTAAAGCCCTTGGATTCTTAAATGGGACCAAAATAAATGATGCTGTGAAGAAACTAAAATCTGAATGTGCTGCAGAGATGAGAATTTCTGGGCCACCTTCGGCACCACAGGAAGATCAGCCTGGCCCCTCATCTCATTTGCCAGCATCTTCTATGTCAGGTGTGTATTTATTTATTCAAAATGTTTTCGGGGTGATATATTTACATTTGAAGCTAATCATGTCTTGTTTTACAGACAACCTGTGGCAACAGCTGGACATGGAGGTGGCCCGTACTCGAACAAGTACAAGTGTTGTGGCTGATGCCATGATAGAAGTACAAAGATACCTTTCATCAGCAAACATTCCCAGAACCGAAGATCCACTGGAATACTGGAAATCTCAAAAGAATACCTACCCACACTTATTCAAACTGTCCCAAAAATATCTGTCTACTCCAGCCTCATCAGCTCCTTGTGAACGAATTTTCTCCAAAGCTGGAGAAATTGCATCCAAGAGAAGAAATCGTTTGAGCCCAAACATGCTTCAAAAACTTCTCTTTCTGAATAAAAATGTTTAATGTTATGGAAACTCATTACAAGTGTGCCTTTAGTTATATGCTGCAGTACATTTTTTTAACCACTAGATGGAACCCATACACATACCAATACAGCGTGATACAGCGTCGACACAGTAGGGGGAATGTGTGACACGCACACTGAGGTATCATCTGCACATCACTGCATAACAGTTTACATGCAGAATTCCAGCAGTTAGCATCATTGATTTGCACAAAGTGTAAGATGACATTTGCTAACATGTCTGATGTGGTTTCAATGTAATCTGCCCACAATACGAATCAGTACATTTTAATCAAATATATACTATCAGAATGTTTATTTAAAATATATACCTTGTGTTATACCAGCTTTTTCAAAACACCAAGCATAAGACACAGTATTGATTATAAATTTCCTACTTTATGCAGGCTGAGCTATGCTAGCAGAAAACAACTTGCATAACTTTGGATATAAAGTCAAGAATAGTTCGACTTATTAAGAAATATGAATAATTATTAGATGTAGCAGTCTGTCGGGACATGGCTAGCTTAGCATTAAGTAATAGCTTTTGTGTTTAGATCCTCTTAAAATGACAGTGTTTATTACATTTATGTAAATAGTTGAGTTAAAATACGTTGATCAGTGAAGTTTACGAGTGTTGGTAAGTAAATTAATGGTCAAAGCCAGGCTAGCTGTTTTCCTCTGCTTCCAGTCTTTGTGCTCAGACCATTCCCCATTCAATGGTATTTTTTTACATGTTGATCTTTTCCTTTAATACATTTACAAACAGGAGGTAAAAAGCAAACAGACAGCTGGATGTTGTTTAAGCTGTTCCATTTCCATTTAAATACACACACTGTTGAAGAGAAAAAAAAAATGTAGTAAGTTAAAGAAATATGTAGATTTTTCAGTCTTTGGAAAACTCCTCTGAGCTCTTTTCAGACTAGTCAGACCTGCAGCAGAATCAGGCTTTAATGAGGACATGGTTTCCAGGTTCCCATTGTCTTATTCCCCTTCATGGGTTTCTTGAGCGACATCCATCAGATCATCAAACAAGTCTGAGACCAACAAAAGACAACAATTATAGCAGGAATTCAGTCAAATGCACAGTTTTGGCACTTCAAAAGTCAATATAGCCAAAGAAACAAATGTTCAGTTGGTCCAAAGTCTGCATATTTAGTGAAAAATCATCAGTATTGGAAAGTACCAAATACAGTTACCGTGTGCTGTACTTGAGTGTAACTTTGAAATGGTTCCATTTTCATTTGTTTTATCTCTCTGCTCTGCTACATTCAGCTGGGAGTCTGCTTCAGAAAATTTTGATCATCAAACACTTGATCACCGAAGTTCTGGTGAATTTTTGGCATTGGTTTATTTTTCTTCTATTTATGGTGGAAATATCTTTATGTAAAGAAAACATACAATTCTGGCATTCAATGGAATATAATGCAATACGACTGTACAATATTCGAATGTTATTCGAAACAGCAACTTTTCTAATCATTATCCTTGCTATATCAATGCTAAATATTTTGTGGGACAAATCCCATGCATCCATGCCTGAAATCTACATGTATGAAGGAAAAAGGCTTAAAGAAAAGTACCATAACACAAAACAGATTTATTTAGAAGCACACATTTTCCTTTTGCCTTTTTTAACCAAATTGAAATAATGAATTTCTGCTATTTGTTAACAGCGACTGTAGCATCAGAGACTAACAAACATACTAACAAGTTAACATTAGCATTTAGCTTGTTATCTGTTGCCATTATTTGCATCTAAGTTGTCAGAAAATTATTCATCCATTCTCTATACACCACTTTATCCTCACTAGGGTCACAGGGGGTGCTGGAGCCTATCCTAGCTGACTCGGGCAAAGGCAGGGGACACCCGGGACAGGTCGCCAGTCTGTCGCAGGGCTACATATACAGACAAACAATCACACCTACGGGCAATTTAGAGTAATCAATTAACCTCAGCATATTTTTGGACTGTGAGAGGAAGCCGGAGTGCCCGGAGAACACCCATGTATGCACAGGGAGAACATGCAACCTCCATGCAGAAAGATCCTCAGGCCCAGCTGTCAGAAAATTATCAGAATGAAAAATAAGTTCAACAAAACACAAACCAAGAGATTTCAGGCAAAAGTGAATTGTTGAACATAGTCAGTAAAATGTTGATGTGAATTTTCTTTACAAACCTTAGAAAGATTGTGTTAGCTGCAGTAGCTAACCTGCTGTTAGCACTGACAAAAACCCTGTTCATAGACATTTTCTGTTCAATACTGTTTTAAATATAAATAGGGAATTAAAGTTCATTACTTTAAAGTGACTTGAGCTTTTGTTAGTTTTAGAGTAGAGCTGTAACTAACGATTATTTTGATAATCGATTAATCAGTTGATTATATATGTCCACGAGCATAGGTGGAAGGACTCACTTTATGTGGATGACCTGATCGCCAGTGCAAGTAATGTGGAAGAGGCCTATGCACTGACAGCAGGTGCAAAGGAGATTCTGGCAGGAGCCAGCATGAACTTGTGTAAGTGGACCACAAACTCTTCAGAACTGAAAGCCAAATGGTCAAACAGTGACCTTGACTTCTCACAAGAAGCTGAAGCACAGGGCAAGGTGCTTGGTCTGATCTGGAGACCAGAAACGGATGATTTCACCTTTGATCTTAAACACCTGATGGATATCCTAAAGGGAAAGGGAAACACCAAGAGAAGTGTTTTAAGGTCCTCAGCAAGAATATTCGACCCAATAGGGTTCTTGACACCATTCACCATCAGAGTGAAATGTCTCTTTCAAGAAATGTGGCGCAGGTGGATCAGCTGGGACGAGGAGCTACCCGATGAACTCTCAGAAGCATGGCAGCGGGAGCTACCTCAAATCCACCAAATCGTCATTCCAAGGTGGTATGGCACAGACATGCCTTTGGAGGAGCAGAGTCAAATTCTGCATGTCTTCACTGACGCAAGTGAAAAGGCCTACAGAGCAGTGGCCTGTCTGCAAGGACAGACTGTGGATGGAGAGACTGTGACCAGGCTAGTAGCATCTAAATCAAGGGTGGCACCTATAAAGACTATAACTCTGCCACGCCTCGAATTGATGGGTGCTCTAGTTGGAGCAAGAATGGGAAACGCTCTGCTAAATGCTCTTCACCTGCAGCCAGGCCAGCTTCACATGTGGTCAGACTCTGTGATAGTGATCCATTGGATTCGCAGCTCAGCCCAAAAATGGAAGCAGTTTGTCGCCAATCGAGTCATGGAAATACAGGCACTGACAGAACCAGAATCATGGTCACACTGCTGTGGAAAAATGAACCCAGCTGACCTCACTACCAGAGGTCAACCAGCCTCAAAGCTGAGAGAGGAAGAGTTATGGTGGTCTGGACCTCCCTTCCTGAAATCAGGAGGACAGCCTACAGAACAGTCAGAGCCAACTGATGAAGAACTCTCGGGTGAAAATGTCAGGACTGAGCTCAAGCCAAGTCATGTTGCAGTTCAGCTCAGTAACACTGAAGGCATGGCAAGAGAGCCATTACTGCAACTGGAGAAATACAGTAAATTACAAACTGTGCTGAGAGCTACAGCTTGGATCAAAATGTTCAGCTACAGCTGCCGCACAAAGGAGAAGAAAAGAGGAGAGTTGACAGCAGAGGAGCTGTCAGAAGCCAAAAGATACTGGGTGAAGTCCAAGTCGACAGTTTTGGAAGAGAAGTAACAGAGTTAAACGCTGGAGGAGATGTGCACAAAGACTCAAAAATCAGGGAATTTAAACCGTTCCTCGATGAGCATGGGCTAGTCTGTGTGGGAGGAAGGCTGCATCAGTCAGACCTGAGTTTCAGGGAGCATCACCCATGGTTGTTGTCCTCATCATAGATTTGCAGAAATGATGATTAAATACAGCCATGAAAAGGTCATGCATTCAGGCATGAGAGACACTCTTGTACAACTGAGGGAAAAGTATTGGATTCCCCGTGCTAGACAGTTGGTGAAGAAATGCATTGGAGTCTGCATCGCTTGCAGGAGATTCAGGATTAAGGCTGCCCAACAAGTAACCGCGCCCCTGCCCAGAGACAGACTCACAGAGTCACTCCCCTTTGAAATCACAGGAGTTGATTTTGCAGGCCCTCTTTATGTGAAAGTGAGAAAGACTGTAGAGAAGGTCTATGTGGCATTATTCACATGTGCTGTGACTCGTGCTGTGCACCTAGAGCTGGTGTCAAACATGTCGACCGAAAACTTCCTCCTGGCTCTAAAGAGATTCATATCCCGATTCATATCCTCTGACAATGCCCAAACATTCAAACAAGCCGAGCAAGATCTGAAGGAGCTTTGGAGAGCAATGAAGGAGCCTGAGCTTCTTGAATACTTGTCAGAAAAGAGCATCGTATGGAAATTCATTGCACAGCGAGCAGCCTGGTGGTGGTGGTGGTGGTGGTGGGGTTTGGGAAGGACTTTTTAGATCAGTCAAGACGTGTCTAAAAAGGGTTATGGGGAGAGCCTCACTTGGTTTTGAGGAGTTGGCAACTCTTGTCAGAGGTGGAGGCAACCATCAATTCTAGACCAATCACCTTTGTGTATAATGACTCAAAAGAACCTCAGCCTCTTACACCAGCTCATTTCCTGATAAGGAAAAGACTTTCTTCTTTGCCACCAAAGCCCTTTACTGCTGCAGGTCCCACAACCAATGCCAACAGGGAGGAGCTGACCCGAAGATGGAAGTACCGCCAACGACTTGTCGCCGAGTTTTGGAATCGGTGGAAGAAGGAATATTTGCTGGACTTAAAGCCTGCTCACACCCGTGCAACCCCGCGTCCTACCCCACTGAAGGAAGGAGACCTGGTTCTCATCGGAGAGGACAGGATGCCACGTTTGACATGGAGAACTGGACTCATAACAGAGCTGTTCCAAGGAAGAGATGGACTAGTAAGGTCCTGTGCTGTGCGCACGCCAAACGGGACAACATTAAGAAGACCAGTTCAGTTACTGTATCCTTTTGAAGTTCACACGTGAACAGTCTTCTTGGGGGGGAGGATGTTGTATCTTTATCTCATCACTGATGTGAAGTTCCTGATATGTGGACAATGTGTCTATTAGTTAGAAGACACAACATTGTATTGTAGGATGTTATTTGATTTACACCTGTACTTTGTACTTCATGGCACTAGGGTGTGCTGTTTGTATGTTGAACATTGTTTTTACAGACCCCACCGAGGAGAAAAGGTGCCGGAAGTGCAGGTTTTCAATGCACGTTATGTTGTGTTGTGGTTCAGACGAATGTGTTAGCCGAAAAATTGCGCCAGAAGAGGCTGTGATGAGTGGAATGATGTAATGAACTGTTCTTTAGTAAAGAAGAAAGACTGAAAGACCGTCTCCGCACATTTTATTCAAAGATAAGCAGTTAAACGTATCATATGGATGGACTGCTGCAGAAAGGGTGGACAGGCTACATGCGTGTTTAAGAGGAGCTGCAATCAGATATGTCTGCTCGCTGCCAGAACACACCAGGGAGTATTATGTTCTCCCTGTTGGAGCAGCTCACTCATCGTTTTGGAAGGAAGGACCCCCTCCACCACAGTAAGAAGAAAGCTGGGGGAACTCAGGCAAGGGAAGGAGACGACTGCTGAGTTTGCAGAAGAGGTGAGGCGACTCATTACACTCGCATATCCAGGTGTGGACCTTCAGTTACAAGACCAGCTGGCGACTGATGCTTTCTTAAAGGGTCCGAGAAATCAAAAGGTGGCCTATGAAGTTATGAACAGAGATCCATGCTCCCTTGCAGAGGCCGAGCAGCGTGTAGAAGCCCACGAACATAACTTCAGAGCCACTGTGGGGCGTGAGACAGACGAAGAACAGAGCTAGGCGTGTTTCTTGGGCCAGTGATGGGGACGCCTGTGAGGATATCACTGCTACTGCTCGTAGGGTGCAGACTCCACAGTATGTGACTACAGAGCAATTCACTGCACTCACAGACCAAGTCAAGACCCTTGTTCACAGTGGAGAAGTTACAGCTGCAGTTTGAACACTTCCAGTCCAACTACATGGGACATCAACGTACTAGAACGACGACAACCTCACTCGCTGCCGGAGGGGAGGCCGAACCATTTTCAAGTGCAGCCCAGCAAGGCCACGCTCACAGTCTCCAAGCCCAACACATGGAGCAGTTGGTCCATGCTTCAAATGTGGAGGATCTGGACACTTAAGGATAGCATGAGGTCACCAAGTCCAACAAGTGCGCACAACCATAATGACAAAGACATTAGCCAAGGGTCCCAGTCAGGACCATCACTAAATCCAGAAAACCAACCACAAGTACTACAGATAAGCTGCACCAAAAACAAAGGTGAGAGTCTGCAGATTCCTGTGACTGTGGATGGCATTCCTACACAGGCTGTCGTGGACACTGAGGCCCAGACAACTCATCTGGTTGGAGCTGTATCTGAGACTCTCAGGGAACAGCCCAAACAATCTACATGAAACTTAGCTTCTCAATGCAGGGGTAGGAGATGGCATGAAGGCAAAATGCGGGCTGATGGTCACCTTTAAAATCGCATCCAAAGTGATGGACTGGGATGTACATGTGGCTCCAATACTCTGTTCTGCATGGATATGATCTGATGAAGGCCCATGATGTCATCGTCCACACCCGTGGCAAAGTTTTTAATTGGAGACGAACTTGTGCCCTCCAAGGTGGTAACGGATGGAACAGACTATTGTGTTGCCAGGGTGACCATAAGAGAGAGCACTATCATACCACCCACGTCAGAGTGCATAGTGTGGGGCAAGGTGGAGAATCCAAGGCCAGGTGTTCCACCTGTGCTAGAGCCCTTAACCATTACAGAAGCTATAGCCTCTGGAAGTGTTGCTGTCACAATGGAGGAACGAGTGCCTATCAGGCTATGCAACTTCTCTACCAATAAAGCTTGTAAAGCTTCAGAAAGGAGTGTGTCTTGGACTCTTAGTTGAAGCTTATCCTGAGGAGCCATCATGTTTCCCAGAGAAGAGCATGGAGCCCAGAGCAGAGGGAGAGTGCTCCGTCTCTGAGGGTCGGAAGAGTAGCAACCATCTCTGACTTTCCTGACCATCTCCGAGGGTTGGTTGGTGCTACTACTGAGGTGCTCAGTGAGGAGCAACACCAGCGTTTTCTCCAGCTGCTGTTGACTTAGACTCTCTTTGCAAAGAGCGACTCTGACTAGGGCTATATGTCTGCCATCACACATAAGATTGACACGGGATCAGCCAAACCTGTGCGCCAGCCAGTGCGAAGGACACCCCTTGGTTTCCAAAGTGAAGAGGAGAAGCATCTTCAAACTATGCTCAAGGCAGGTGTTATCACACCTTCTGCATCAGAGTGGGCGGCTCCATTTGTTTTGGTGCCCAAGAAGGATGGAGGAGTGCGGTGGTGTGTGGATTACCGTCAGTTGAACAGCCTGACCATCAAGGACTCATATCCTTTGCCCAAAAATCGAGGAGTGTCTTGACGTTCTTGGGGGAGCCACCCTGTTTTCGACACTCGGCCTTCAGTCTGGCTATTGGCAGACAGCAGTGGACGACCACGACCTTGAGAAAACAGCATTCATCACTAAATGGGGCCTCTATGAGTACACTTGTATGCCATTTGGACTATGTAATGCCCCAAGCATGTTTCAGAGGGCCATGGAGCTTGTTCTCAAGGGACTCCAGTGGGAAATGCTGCTCATTTATCTGGACGATATCATTGTCATCGGCAGAGGGGTGGACGAGAGTCTTGATCGGCTTGCTCAAGTCTTCAGCTGTCTCCATAGTTACAGGCTGAAGTTGAAACCCTCCAGGTGTCACTTGCTTCAAGAGGAAGTCCTCTTCCTGGGACACATTGTGGAAAAAGATGGGATCCAGCTAAACCCAGCACTGGTCAAGGACGTGCAGCTCTGGAAGCCCCCTAGCAATGTACACGAGCTACAGGCTTTCATCGGGCTGTGCAATTACTATCGCAAGTTTGTCCCAGCATTCGCAGAGTTGGCAAGCCCACTCCACAATCTTCTAAAGAAGGGCGCAACATTCCTGTGGACTGACGAGCACCAGGACGCCTTCACTCAGCTAAAGGAAAGACTAACAACTGCACCAGTCCTGGGATATCCCACTGTTGAGCGCAAGTACATTCTTGACACAGACGCCTCGAGCCACAGTATTGGAGCTGTCTTGTCGCAACTTCAGTGGGGAGAAGAGCGAGTTCTCACTTATACTAGCAGCCACCTCACACGGGCTCAGCTGAAGTACTGTGTCACCAGACGTGAGTTGCTTGCTGTTGTGCGTTTCACCCAACAGTTCCGTCATTACCTGCTAGGCAGGAAGTTCTTGCTGAGAACTGATCATGGCAGTCTCACCTGGCTGTTTTGGTTTAAATGCCCAGAGGGTCAGTTGGCTTGCTGGCTGGAAGTGTTGAGCCAATATGACTTCAACATTGAGCATCGTGCAGGCTGCCAACACTCCAATGCGGATGCCATGTCCAGACCAACCAGAGATCATTCAAATGAATGTGATTGTTACCAAGCTGGAAAAAATCTGGCCGACCTGCCATGTCAAGGTTGCAAGTACTGTCAGAGACTTCATGAGCAGTGGGTGAGGTTCGAGGATGATGTCGATGATGTTGTACCGCTAGCAGTGAGGTGTGTCCAGACAAGTGTTCAGCCGATGGAAACCAGCCAGTCGCCTGCACCTGTGGTGGAGAGTCCTGTGGTCAACTGACTACACTCCGTCAGTCCAGAAGAGCTAACTGAACTCCAAAAAGCTGACCCTGTCCGCTCCATTCTTCACATGTGGAAAGCATCGGGGACACTTCCTAGTAAGGACCAGGTAGTGCTTGAGAGTCCTGCTGTGAGAAAATTCTGGCTCTGCTGGTCCAAGGTCATGCTGAAACAAGGAGTTCTCTACTACTCCTGGGAGAGAGTAGGAGCACAATGCCCAGCCTTGCTGCTACTAATCCCAGCATCCATGCAACAAGGGGTTCTGCCAGCTTGCCATGACCCCCCCCTCACTCTGGTCATCTGGGGGAGGTGAAGACCCTTGAGCACCTACGTCAGAGCTACTACTGGTATGGAATGGGTGAGGATATCCATCTGTTTATAAGGAGGCTCAGCACTGCAATGCATGCAAAGCAAAGGGACCAATGAAAAGGGCTAAGCTGCAAAGTTACCAAGCTGGCGCACCTCTGGACTGTCTCCATCTAGACATTCTCGGCCCCTTCCTAATATCCAGCAGAGGGAATAAATACATCCTCATCGACCAGTTCACCAGATGGGTTGAAGCCTTCCCTGTTCCAGATCAAGGGGCAGAGACCACACCGATCAAGGTCGGACTTTTGAGAGCTCCTTGTTCAAGAGTGTGTGCAAAGTCCTGCAGATCACAAAAACATGGACCACCCTTTACCACCCCGCCTCCAATAAACAAGCGGAAAGATTCAACAGGACCTTGCTGCAGATGATCTGGTGTTACATGGCCCAGAACCAGAAGAACTGGGACGAGAATCTGCCACTTCTCACCTCAGCCTATCGCAGCTCACAGCATGCAGTCACTGGGTTCACGCCTAACAGGCCGATGTACGGGAGGGAGGTTCATCAGCCACAAGATATCTGTTCCGGGGCTGCAGAGTTAAAATCTGACCAAGTGGAGGCACCAGATTTCCTCTATAACCTGACAGAAGGACTCAAAGAGGCACAGAACACAGCGAGAGAGCATCTCCGCATGGCACAAGAACGTCAAAAGAGGACCTATGATGTTCGCGCAGGAGAGCATTCCTACAATGTTGGAGATTTGGCGTATGTAAAAGATGACACCAAAAAGAAGGCACAAAGTCCCAAGCTCCAAGCTCCTTGGCTGGGCCCTCTGATTGTTTCTGCACGCCGAAGTCCTGTCCTCTATGAGATCAAAGGAAGGAAACGCAGCCAGATAATGCATCATGATCGGCTTAAGCCATACAACTGTGACGTGGTCCCTGTTTGGGTTCAGCACCTACGGAGCCAAGTACTGCAGATGTGCCAGGATGCAGCCATCTGAAGAGGATGCCTCTACAATCCTGGAGCTGCCATTACGAGAAGATATGACTGAAGATCCGGCAGAGGATGGGGCCTCTTGGAAGTCACATTATCGAGGGGAAGCCTCTCAACATGGAGCCCCTACGTGTCAGCAAGGGGAAGAACCGGTGAGCAGAGACAGTCCAGAAGGTGTTGTGAGAACTTCCAGTGGACGAGTAGTTCAAAAACCAGAGAGGTACAGGAAGTAGTTGTTACAAGAGACTGTTAACCAACAGTCTATAATCATTTTTTGAGTTATTAAGACAGTGATTTCAGTTAACTGCAATTTCATTTTAACATTTTGAACCTGTTCATTTCAGTCACCTGCACTGAGGGGACTCAGTACTCCTGGAAAGGGGGGGGGGGGGGGGGGTAGTGTAGGACAGAGTTAGTGGTTAATGTTTTATGTTCTATAACAGTTTTGTGTATGTGTTGCTGAGTAAAGCCTGCTGATATTGGTTATCCAGACTCACAGGAGCGCGCACTGAGATAAAAAGAGACCCTCTTATGAGTGTGCCAGTTAATGGTTGGGTGTTGAACGGTACTCACGGCTTACACTGCATGAACATGCTTGCTGTCTGTGCCCGAGCCAGAGACTTCAACCCGACAGACAAGTGTTGTTGAAGCTTTTATTCCATGCCGACATTCAGTAAAGGCTGCAAACCAAGATTCCTTGTTGTGTCAAGTACTTTCCACCTATGCTCGTAAGATCACAAAGCATCAAAAAGTCCAAAGCGCAACTCACCGAAGTATGTGAGGACCTCCTGTCGGACTTTCACAGTGAGTACACAGCCGCTGAGCAAGAGTCTATGACGCTGAGTGGCAATCACGTGACCTAAAGCAAGGCAACCCATTGGTTGTTTGCTTCTTCTCCTGCAGTTCTGGTTGCATAAAACCTACACTGGCTCATGACTGCCACACCTGGTCACCGCGATTACAGGCTGGCTTAAAATATGCTGCTTACGGTAAAAATAGACTTATTAACCAACTAATCGATGACCAAAATAGTTGACAACTACTTTAATAATCGATTAAATCGATTAGTTGTTTCAGCTCTACTTTAGAAGCTAACAAAAATAGAGGGAAGCCAACATGAGCATAAGCTTGTTGTCCACTGATGTTATTAGCAGTTAAGCTATTTTTGTCAACAAAAATGAACTGAACTAAATTCCGTAAAACACAAAAAAGGAAATTGTGGGTGAAAGTGTCAGGCAGAGTCAGTAAATCGTTGATGTCCTTAAAAATATAGCAACGTTAGCTGCAGAAGCTAGCCTGCTGTTGGCACTGACAAGAACCTGTTCAGACAATTTTTGTTTAGTGCTGATACTAAAACACAACAGTGATCAGTTAATATTTAAAATAATGAATTCCTGTCGATCCAACCTTCTTTTATTTATAAATATTAGGAATTTACATGCATTACTTTGCTCTTTTGTCACGGTGACTTTCGCATCAGAGGCTATCAAACACAGATGCAAGTGAACATGAACATTAGCTCGTTGTCCACTGATGTTACTAGTAGCTAAGTTGTTGTTTTTGTCCAAAAAAAAAAATAAAATGTACAGCTGAAAGAAGTTCTCTGAAATGAAAAATAGGATATTGTAAGTATAAGTTTCAGGTAAAGACAGTAAAATGTTAATTAGGTAAGTTAATTTTGTTTTTTAACATCTTTTAATAAATAGCAGCAGTAGCAACTATGCTATTAGCACTGAGAAGAGACCTGATATTTTCTGTTCAATACTGATATTAAACCCAACAGTGATCAGTTAATAATTAAATACTCCTTTGTAGGTCGAACCTCTATGATGAATTTGAAGTTTTCATGATAATGTGAAGGAACTTAAACTGTGTCCCTTCATAAACACTGAAATCATGATTGCAGTTGAGAAATTTTTTTTTAACATATAGCTAAAACCAATTAATTTATATTATTTTTGTCTGATCTTTGGTTTTACAGTTATTAAATAAAACTGTGGTAAATTTGGAGAAGTGGCTCTCTGGAGGAATGTTTAACTACTTGAAGACTAACTAAAAAGAAAACTCACTTTATCCTTAATATTGAGCTGCATGTTATGTTTTGAGGGCTGCACAGTGACGTAGTGGTTAGCACTTTCACCTTGCAGCAAGAAGATCCCTGGTTCGAGTCCCGGCCTGAGCCCGGGATCTTTCTGCATGGAGTTTGCATGTTCTCCCTGTGTATGCGTGGGTTTTCTCCTGGCACTTCAGCTTCCTCCCACAGTCCAAAAATATGCTGAGGTTAATCGATGACTAAGTTGTCCGTAGGTGTGAATGTGAATGTGATTGTTTGTCTGTATATGTAGCCCTGTGACAGATTGGCAACCTGTCCAGGGTGTCCCCTGCCTTCGCCCGAGTCAGCTGGGGTAGGCTCCAGCACCCCCCGCGACCCTAGTGAGGATAAAGCGGTGTATAGAGAATGGATGGATGGATGTTATGTTTTCTTTTTTTTTTTAATCTAAAAGTCAGCAACAGTTAGAGACATGTGGTGCAATGAAATACGTACCCCCGTTATTCACAGCTACACCTTGGTCCTCAAATCCTCCCCCAAATTCACAGTCGTTCCCTCCAACAGCTCCTTCTACCCCATGTACATTGAAGAGACCTTCGAATCCTGATTTCTTTTCCTTATCATCTTTGTCAAAGATTTTTGAGAAGAATCCTTTGTCATCGTCCTTCTTGTCATCTCCAAAGGAGAAAATGCCTCCCTTCTCCTCATCTTTGTTGCCACCAAAAATTGAGAATCTTCCACCTTTCTTGTTGTCTTTGTCCTTGTCGTCGTCCTTGTCACCACAACCAAGAAAATCCTTTACCAAATCCTCCACTATGTCCCCTGCAAAACAAACAGCATTGTACTGTGATTTCACATTCATTCGTACAAGTCTATAGTCCTGATTGTAATTCAAATTTAACATGATGCTCTGAAACATCCAGCTGTTCTCTTTGAGGGTTTTATCCTCCTTTGAGGACAATCCTTTGTGACATTACAGGGGAAAATTAAAACCATCTATGAGTAAATTCAGTCCAAGTTACCTGAAACTCTTGTCTGACTGTTTCTTCTAATGATTCAAATTACTCCCAGTTTTTGAGCTGGGAGTAAGTGATCACTGCCCTACAGCTTGTGTAAGAAGTGCCAGGCTGGAGAAAACAAATTCACAAACAGTTTTAAAGAGAAATTTTAGGCTTTTTAATGAACGACATTTTTTAGACAGTGGAGCAAGTAATTTTATGAATTTTATTAATTTCACAGCAGAGATCTCTGATGTTCAGGTGGCCCTGCAGCTTTTTACAGATATTTTTATCTCATGTGTTGATAAACATGCCCCTTTCAAAAGGTTCCGAATTAAGGACAGAACCATCCCTTGGTTCTCAAATGAGCCGTCAACCTTGTTCAATGACAGAAACAAAGCCTGGAGTCGTGCTAGATGTTCAGGAGACCCTCAACACTGGCTCTCTTTCAGGCAACTAAGGAATACATGCACCTTGGCTGTAAGAAGAGCCAAATCTGAATATTTCTTATCTTTAATCACCAGCTCTTATTCAAACCCAGCTATGTTCTGGAAAGCAGTGAACCTAGAAAAAAGGAAGATCTCGAATACACTGCCCACTAATATAAGAACTAATGACAACGTCATTGCTAACCGGTCAGACATTTTACATGCTTTAAATAAGCACTTTGCAGAAGTTGCATATCTGTTCAAAAGAGAAAATCCTGACCTCCCATCAGTTGATGTTGGTTGTCTAAATACAGGGGACCACACTTATTTTTCCTTCCGCCCTTTCCATTATGCTGAGGTCCTGAAAGCACTGCAAGTCTTAGACCCCAGGAGTTCCACTGGTGAAGACAAACTGGACTCCTTCCTTCTAAAATTGGCTGCTCCAATTATTGCAGAGCCATTAAGGCATATATTTAATTTGTCTATGACAACAGGAAACTTTCCTACCTTATGGAAATCTGCACATGTAATTCCCCTGCATAAAAGAGGCCCAAGAGATGACATGAATAATTATCGCCCGATCTCCAAACTGCCCTGTTTAGCAAAGGTGCTGGAATCCCTGGTAAACAATCAACTAAAATCATTCCTCTCAACACACTCAGTACTTAGCTCACACCAGTCTGGTTTCAGAACAAATCACAGTACAATCTCAGCCATCACATTAGTCTCAAATCACATCATATCAGCCCTGGACAAGAAGCAACACTGTGCAGCAGTTTTTGTAGATCTGTCCAAGGCCTTCGATACAGTTGATCACCACATACTGTTGAGTAAGTTATTCAACGTAGGACTGAGTGATAGTGCATGTGCTTGGTTTCATGACTATTTGTCTGACAGGCGTCAATGTGTTAATAAATCAGATGACACCAAATCAGACTTTTTGATTATCAATAAGGGTGTGCCGCAAGGCTCCATTTTGGGTCCTGTACTGTTCTCTATTTATATAAATGATATTGTGTCCTCTTTAAGTGGTTGCCATGCCCATTTGTATGCGGATGACACCATTGTTTATTGTATTGCAGATTCTGTACAGCTCGCCATCAACAATTTGCAACTTGCTTTTAACCAGCTTCAAAAATCTCTTAAATCATAAACTTCTTTTAAACGTAACAACAACAAAAAAGTACATGCTGTTCTCCAGAGCGAGAAATATTAACCATGAAACTTTGAATTTAGTTACTACAGAAGGCTCTGGAATTGGAAAGGTCACTGAATATAAATATCTTTGTGTATGGTTAGATGAGGATTTAACATTTGAATACCATGTAAACAACCTTGTCACTAAAATGCGACAAAAGATCAGTTTTCTGTACAGAAACAAATCTTGCTTTCCTTCATTCTGTAGGAAAAGAGTTGTTGAAGCTGTGTGTTTACCTGTCATTAATTATGGTGATGTGATTTACAGACATGCTGCAGCTTCAGTCCTAAAGCCTTTGGACAGTGTATACCACTGCTCTTAGATTTATTACTGGTGACGGATACAGAACTCATCATTGTGTTCTGTATGAGAAGGTTGGTTGGCTTTCTCTGGAAGAGAGGCACAACAAGCATTGGTTTTTATATATCTTTAAGGCCCTTGTTGGAAAATTACCACCTTACATCTCAACCTTGTTAGAGTGGAATGCTGGTAACTATACAACTCGCTCTACTGACCTGCTACTTCTTAAAGTTCCTCGAGTACGTACTGAACTTGGCAAAACAGCTTTTTCTTTTTATGCTCCAAGCTCATGGAACATTCTCCAACAGTCTGTAAAAATTCATGTTCTTCCTTCTCTTTCACAGTTCAGAACTTGGATTTCTAATTATTGTGTTTCCAATTGCAACTGTTTTACCCAATTTTATTTTTTATTTATTTTATGCATTTTAATTATTTATTTTTATCTTATTTTATTTACCAGTGATTATTTGGTACTTGTTTTTATTGTGTCTGTAATCTCGACGGCATTCGAAATGAGGGAAACCTCAGTGCCCCTTCGAGACTAAATAAAGGTTTTGAATTTGAATTTGAAAAATTCTCTGGTCTTTCAGGAGCAAGCTCGAGGCAACATGGCAGCGAGAGAAGCAGTTCATACTTTAAAGTGATCTTCAGGGTCTTTCTTGTGTGTTTCCATGTGTAAATATTATATGCAAGGGCGTCAGTTTGTTTTTAAAAGTGGGGGGGATGGAGACCACAGCTATTGTCAGATGGAAATGCACACCCTGGGTGGTGTGCTGGG
This sequence comes from Acanthochromis polyacanthus, assembly GCF_021347895.1. Classification (NCBI taxonomy): domain Eukaryota; kingdom Metazoa; phylum Chordata; class Actinopteri; family Pomacentridae; genus Acanthochromis; species Acanthochromis polyacanthus. The sequence goes on from NC_067127.1 coordinate 28,324,402, forward strand.
TAATCGGGAACACCGGGGATATCCCCGGTGGGCCGCTTTATTGTTGGGCCGCTCCAGTCATAAAATAAAATAATAATAATAATAATGCTTTAAATCATGGGTCTCAAACTCGCGGGCCAACTGCAGCCCGTGGGACGATATTTTGTGGCCCTCTACTTGAGATCGAAGTTTAGCATTGGTGCGGCACGCCTGCTTTACTCATATGCTTCCGTGTCGTTAAGACAGCGCTTTGAGAAAATGAAGAACGGCGGCAAAATACAAACTGGGCTTGAACTCACAACCACCGCACCAAAGGCAGGAGCTCACCCTGTTGAGCTATTGGTACATACAGGTAGGGGGGTCTGTGGGCCACTATAATACTAATTCTCCCGGGCCGAAATTTTGCCCCTGCACGCCTCTGGTCGGAGCTTCCACTTGGCACCGGCGCAAATTTAACATCTGCACGTTTTTTTAACCTCATGAAGGTGTGCTGCATGTCTGTGCGGATGGTGCGTTCAGGCGCGTCGGAATTTTCTATACTGCTGAAAATAACTGGGGTTACAACGGCTTACATGTGAAGAATTTGAATGTGTTGGAGACAAAATGACCCCTGACAAAAAGTGGGGGGACACATCCCCACCGTCCCCCCCTAAACTGACGCCTATGATTATATGAGGCTTTCAGAAACCTGCATCAGCCCTGATACTGATCTGTGACAACCTGAATTTCTCACCTGAAGGCCTGTGTAAAAAGAAGAGGATACAGTTGCACCTGATCCAGGTTTCTAAGTGCTGGCTGTATTTATGATTTTTATGTAACTGAACTATAATTTTGATTATTCAAGGCCTTTGGCTTGTTAAAATACTTTGAGGAAGAAGGTGGCATGATACAATAAATACTTTTCTGTGTAGCTTAATGTGGTTTTTGCCCACTGATTTAAATTAAATAGGTTTGTGTATATACCTGACTGACATTTGAATTGAGTTTGATTTGGATCCACATTATCTGTTGCATTCAGAAATGCATTCAAGTGTTTCCTCCATGCACACTGATGTCACAGGAGCTTATATTTGCATGGAGTTTGTTGTGGATTCAAATTCTCTGCCTGAATAGTGATTACATCGGTGTTCACCTGTATGCAAATTGGTATAAAATTATTTGAATGGAGTTTCGTGTGGATTCACCTTAACCTTCAATACACAAAAAGAAAATACACTAATGATCATCATTAATCTTAGCCTGTATGTACTTTAAAGTTCAATTAGCAGATATCTGAATGTAACTTAATATGTATTGATGTTATCTGTTCCAGTTGTCAGTTTCTTGTTTTCATTATCAGTGGTCACCTGCATGCAAACTGATGGTAAAATTACAAATATCTCTAAAAAAAATTTGATACGGATTCACATGACCTGAAAATAAAGAAAATGTGTTGATGTAAGAAAATACATCAAAACTCGTCATCAGTGTTCACATGCATGTAGATTCATGTTAATTTTGCAGATATTTGAATGGAGTTTGGTTTGTCATAGTTGTATGTAAAAATCACATCACCTGTTCTTTTTTGTGGTCTGAATGTATATCAATACTCATAATTAGTGTTCTCCTGCATGCAGACTGATGTTAAATTAGTAGATATTTGAGAGGAGTTTGGTCCCTTAGCTGCAGTCAAATTCATTTTAAGTGGACGTTAAACATTGGAGACAACACAGGAATCTCCATCAACAGCAGGGACTAATCAGCAACCACAAACATACATAACGATGCAAACCTGCTTTCACCATCCCTGATTAGCAGCTTGTTAATTAAACCCAGATCAACTCCTAATCCCACAATACCAGAATAAGCAGCTCACTGTCTGATCAATATTCAAACAATTTGCTGGTAACTTCGACAGCTATTACAACAATCAGTTTGCAGTCTGAATGTGATGTAAAATTATACATTTAATGTTCTGTATTGGTGCTTTTAATGTAATGATTTTTATTAATCACCGTTCTGTGGTGTTTACATGCAATTCAGCATTGAACAAAAGAAAATAAAAATCAGCAACAGGAACGAGTTGATGGCACTGAAATGAACTAAAAACCTGATTAAATCTGTCAAATAAGAACATTTAAACCTCAAATCAGATTTATTTTCTCAGTGAAACCTGCCACAAAAATATGTTTCTATGTAGTTCTCATCACAGCCTCACCAACAATAAGTCACTATGTAGATGAAGGGTTTCTATCTGAGGGCAGGTGCATGTAAACCTGCTCCAACATTCAAATCCTGATATTAAACACACAAATCTCTTCCTCCCTGGTTTCTCTACTCACCTGCTTTCTCCGCGAAAATGTGTCCCAATCCGCTCATCTTGTAAGGTTTCAACACAGGTTAGAGTGTGATCTGGCAGGTAGAGGTGATACTGAAGCTCTCTCAGGTGTCTGTGAGCCGCTGAAGACTCAGGTGTGTCTGCACACAGGTTTTACTTGTTCCACCTGCTGAGCTCTGACCTCACCTGGACGTCAGCTGCAGTGATTAATGCAGGGCGGACCGATCGCAACTGATACAGGATTGATTCTTATGCGAAAAGATTGATATTCAGACTCAAGTATATTTTGTGATGTGTATTTTATCATCGACAGGGTACACAGCAGAAACTCTATACGGCACCAGCAGGATGTGGTTTTAGTTGGGTTAACAGGGACTACTTTTCCTTACACCTCTCCCATTCTTACACTATAAAAAATAATATTAAAAAATGTTTTAAAGTTTTGAACTGGAAGAATTTCTTGTCATTCAAATCATAGAAAAATATTTAAGAATTTACATGCAAGCAAAAACAAAACAAAAATAATAATTAATGTCCACATTAAAAAAAAATGGAATTTCACAATTAAAAGATGTTGTTGTTTAGCAACATTTCACTGTTAAAATAACATCTTTTTTGAACTGTATTTACGTCAGCAAAATATTGTTATTTGCAAGATGTTTGCACTTATTTGAAAGAAAATAAACAGCCATTGTACACCGAATTTAAAAAAAATTAAAACTGTTATTTGATTTGTTTTTTATATATAAATTACACATATCTGGTTTAATGTTGGGCTGCACAGTTGTATAGTGGTTAGCACTTTCACCTGGTGGCAAGAAAATCCCTGGTTCAAATCCCGACCTTGGATCTTTCTGCATGGAGTTTGCATGTTCTCTCTGTGTGCATGCGTGGGTTTTCTCTGGGCACTCCGGCTTCCTCCCACAGTTCAAAAAATATGTTGAGGTTAATTGGTTACTCTAAATTGCCCGTAGGTGTGAATGTGAGTGTGATTGTTCGTCTGTATATGTAGCCCTGTGACAGACTGGTGACCTGTCCAGGGTGTCCCCTGCCTGGGGACAGCTGAGATAGGCTCCAGCACCCCCTGCAACCCTCATGAGGATAAAGTGGTGTATAGAGGATGGATGGATGGATGGTTTAATGCTGAAGGTCTAATTTGAATGTGACCACCTTTATTTATAAATGCTCACAAACAATAATTTTAATGTGAGAATTAAATGAAAAACTGTAAATTTATACAAAAATAGAAAAGATAAAGGAATTCTGTAGTATTAAATATGTTTTATCTTTATGAATGCATGTGTAGTTTCCTAGCTAGCTAGTTATGATGGAACAGTGGCTCACTAACACAGTTTGCACGCTGGTTAAGACAATGTGCAGCAATGATTTAATCAACCAATGATGTTTTTCGTTGTCATGTCAAATGTTGATGGTGCAACTGAACAATGTGCCTGGATATAGTTTTAAACTGCTGCTGATTGCTACAAGTTCCATACAAATTTTGTTGGATTTATGCTACGACAAACAAGAAAAGCAGTCAGAGAGCGCAGCACTCTGCCAAGGCTGCTCAGTTTTTGTATCATTTCCGAAGGAGGAAATCTTTAAGAAAAAAATTACCTTGCGCTGAGCACAGGCATGTGTTATGCATGTGTACATTATGTATGGATACTAAATCGTGTGACCTGAATATGTAGCGGGTGGCAGGAATTGATGGGACTCAGAAACACCCCCACAATTTAAACAATTCGTCCTTGTATGATTTCCAACAGATAAGTCCCAGTGGATTTGTAGTAGGATCGCAATCATAAGATCATCCGCAGGCAGCTGATGTCGCGTTCACTTGTTGTCATAGTTACAGTAACGTTGTGACTCTGTCTTGCAATGATACACAAATCTTTAACAAATCAGTGGATCCAAACTATTATGGAGTCACAGGAGTGCCACAATAAAAATAAATGTGTTTAAAAAAATAAGGAAATAAATGTGCAATTATGAAGAGAAATAAATAAATACATCTGTTAAAAAAAATCAGGAAATAAATGTATAGAGAGGAATACATGAAAGAATAAATAAATAAATCTGTTAAAAAATAGGGAAATATATATGTAAATATAAAGAGGAAGCCACATCACTGCCAAAATCTAATCACTTGGTCCTTGTGTCATTTCTGACCTTCCCTGAAAATTTGTTCGAAATTCATTTTTGAGTAATGTTGCAAACAGACAGACAGACAGACAAACCAACGGCGATCGTCACATAAATCTGCCGCCGTGACAGAGTACTAAAGGCCTTATTCTATTCTATTCTATTCTATTCTATTCTATTCTATTCTATTCTATTCTAGAGTTTGTCAGTGCAGCCAGACTTTGTGCTTTCAATGTGTTGCTTGACCTCACCAACAGCCACAGCCGTGTTTATCCTGGCGTGTTGTCGCGTGCAGCTGGAGCCCAGCGTTACGACTGCTGGTGTTTGTGTTGCCTTGGTAACAGACCAACCTGTTTGCCCGGACAGGTTGGTCGTGTTGCAGAGAAACAATGAAAAGAATGAATGCTGTGCATGCATGCATGCATGCATGTGTGTGTGTGTGTGTATGAGTGTGTGAAGAGTCTGTCTCCACCCTTTGTATGAAAAAAATATGACTCACAGTGAAACTTTAATCGTACATTTATACGGTTCAATCCAGGCAGGAGAGTAATTACCCGTGAGGATGGGTGTGGACAGTGATTCATTCAATAAAAGACAAAACCCTCACTGTGAAGAGGTCATAATCCATCTCTGTAATAACATTTTTTGCCTTACAGGTACCACAGAAGTTTATATGCCACGTGTAAGGAAGCCTGCAGACACTGCTCAGGGCTGAAAACTACATCTTGGGGTACAAATATGTTCATATTCAGGTTATTCTCCTGAAGAAAAAACTCAAACTGGTGACTTGTGGGGGACTGACTACAAAGGTCCAACTACCAAAATCTAGCATTGGTCTGCACCTTGTTTTTCCCTTTTTTTTTTTGCAAGCCTGCAGGTAACACATTGGGGGCAAAAACAGGCACCTGTATGAATGTGCATTTCAGGGGTAAATAAAAAAAAAATGTTTTTGATAGTGCCTTTCAAAAAGCTTTAATAATAAGATAATGTTCTAAAAAAAATTAAGATCTCACTCACTTTAAAGATACAATCACTAAATTTCAACCTTTTTAATATATATATATATATATATATATATATATATATATATATATATATATATATATATATATATATATATATATAGTGTCTATAAATCACCTTATAAATTTATTTTTGAGAAGTAATGGACATTTTGGGATAAATGTGAGATTTTATTTACAGATAGTTCTCCTTTAAATATGTTAAAATGGATTTATAATAAGATAATGCTGTAAAGATTAAGCTCTAATTCACATTAAAGATATAGTCACTAAATTTCAGCCCTGCAGAGGCATTTTTGCCCCAGACTTTATACTTGCTAACTTCTTGGTGGAATTTACAGTTTACGAGGATGCCTGTAGACTCTACTCAGGGATGAAAACAGTCCATTAACAGCAGTGTTTTTGTGTTTTTATTTTCAAAAAAAAAAATGCTCAGATGGATCATAGTGCAGTAATAGTTAAGGGTGAAACATTTTTATTGATTTCAAAGGTTTAAATACTTGAATGCAGACATTTTTTTTTGTGCTATGGATTTTTATTATTTTTTAATTTTCATAAAAGCTGTTCAACCTTACCTCAGCAGTTGTTGTGGTTTTATGCCATTTGTTGTCTGCATCACCTCCTGAAAAGTGAAGTTATCCACTATTGTAAAAATAACACAGAAAAGTGTTGAGGAAATATTTTTGAACTTTTCACATGAGCTTGAATAAGCTGTTTTTAATTGTCTCAGCTGTGGGCTTCTGTCCAGTTAGAGCGGCTACAACTCAGGTGAGTTCAAGTTTCGCTAGTTAGCTGCTAGCCTTGATAGAAAAGAGAGATTAAATATACTTTCTATTCATGTCCAGACACGTTTTATGAAAATATTCAGTCGTAAGAATGTTTTCTGATATTTCCATGTGTTTCTGGTGTTTTCTGTAGCACTGTGTCAACGTTTCAGAACTAAAACTAAAACTAAATAGCAGCTTACGCTAATCGTCACAGCTAGCACAGTTAGCAAGGCTAGCACATTTAGCACGATGTTTAGTAACCTGCTAAAGCAGTACAAGGTAGTGCACTTATTTAGCATGAAATCTATTTAGTTTAGTATTACTCAGTACATTTGCAATGATTTTGGTTGCTATATGTTGACTAGTGATCAGTGGCTATATAATTTATTTTCATGTTAAATAGTTTATATATAAAATAACTATTTTCCTTTGCCAGGGTTATAACACACACTTGTATTACTGGCTAATTTATGACAGTCGATTTAGGTGTTGATGTAAAAGAATTATTAATTTCACATATTTAACATGGGTTGCACAGTGGGGTAGTGGTTAGCACTTTCGCCTTACAGCAAGAAGATCCCGGTTCGAATCCCGGGTGGGGCCTGGGATCTTTCTGCATGGAGTTTGCATGTTTTCCCTGTGCATGCGTGGGTTTTCTCCGGGTACTCTGGCTTCCTCCCACAGTCCAAAAATGTGCTGAGGTTAATTGATTACTCTAAATTGCCCGTAGGTGTGAGTGTGCTTGTCTGTCTGTATATGTAGCCCTGTGACAGACCGGCGACCTGTCCAGGGTGTCCCCTGCCTTCGCTCAAGTCAGCTGGGATAGGCTCCAGCACCCCCCGCGACCCTAATGAGGATAAAGCGGTGTATAGAGGATGGACATATTTAACATCATAACAGGTGTGAAACTGTAGAGAAAAGTTTCTGCAAAGTAAATGTAAAGGTGTTTTGTGATTCTGAGCTGCTGTTGGAGCTGAAATGTGGAAAACATCTCATGCTCAGACTGAAGGTTTTCTCTTGGGGTGAGATTTGTTCCTCCAGAAAGACACAGGAGTTGTTTAACAAGACAGCTGCAGGGCTACACCTCCCACAGTGTTGGCAAACCTCCCTGCCGCTTTCAATAGGACTGCAGTATGCATTTAATTACCTTTAGTTGCTCTTCAGGTTCATCTCTACATCAGACCATTATATTTAATCAAATTCATCTGATTGAACATTCATTTTCACACTGGAGGCGGTTGTTTTTACTGTCTGGTGATTCATATAAAATTTTCACTGAAACCACAAACACGTCTGGGAAAGTACAAGAAGTTTGGGCATCCATCCATTATTTATCCACTGCTTAATCCTCATTTGGGCTACATATACAGACAAAGAATCACACTCACATTCACTTACGGGCAGTTTACATTAATAAATTAACCTCAACATATTTTTGGACTGTGGAAGGATGCTGGAGAACCCGTAGCAAACCCATACATGCACAGAGAGAACATGCAAACTCCATGCAGAACCGAGGATCTTCTAGCTGCAAGGCGAGAGTGCTAACCACCACACACTGTGCAGCCTAACAATAAGTTTGTTTTCCTCTTAATTCACGAAATCAGAGGCTCAGTTTAAGCTGAACATAATAGAGCAAAAAATATTAAAGAAACCATTTGCAAAATAAAACAGAACATTTTCACTCATGTTTTAACTTATTTAATTCAAGATAGCAAAATAACACAAAATATTGATAGTGACCCTTTTAAAAATCAGATTATTAATCAGTTTGTGTGTGTTATTCAGATTTAATCTGTTTATCACTTTTTTTGTGGCTTTTTGTTTATTTTCGCAACTCCAAAATGCGATGCAACATTTAAAATTAAAGTGCAACAAATCAAGTGTAAATAATGAAGGTAATTGTTTTCCAGTACTTTGAGAAGAGCTGAGGGTTTGATGAAGCTGAAAGAGAATCTGGTCTGTTGAGTTTCTAGTTAAATGAATCCCTTCAGAAGTTTCGGCACATCCAGACCTGAGAACCAGGGCAGAAAAAAAAACAAGAAAATAATAAATTTTTCTGTTCATTTGCCAGTTTTAATTAATCTTGTTGTTTATTATGCTTCTCTGAATTGGTTTACTTAAAAAAAGACAAAGACAACGTGAGGTCACAACTAGCAAACTGTGTGCTGCAGTCTTATTCTTTTGTGGTGAAAAGGAAGCTAAAAGACAAATTAATGTTAAAGTAGGTGCAGATCTTGTAGTTAAAGAGAAATGTTTTTGCTTTAAACTCACCTCCCTCCCCTTCCCCTTCCTTCTTGTCTCCTCCAGTGATGGCACCCAACACGTTGTCTACCACACCATCTGCAGAACAAACAGCTGTTAACCTCCTCCTTTTCATGTTATTGAAAGGATATTTTGATTAAGGTTCTAACTGTGTGCTGCAGTTTTATTCTTTTGTGGTGAAAAGGAAGCTAAAAAATACACTAATGTTAAAGGTGGAGCAGCTCTTGGAGTTAAAGAGAAATGTTTTTGCTTTCAACTCGCCTCCCTCCCCTTCCTTCTTACCTCCTCCTCCTCCAGTAATGGCGTTCACCAAGGTGCCTGCCACACCATCTGCAGAACAAACAGCTGTTAACCTCCTCACACCGCTCATGTGTGCAGCTACAACAACATGGGTTGTGTCTCTACGGGTTCATGCCAACTTCCACTTTCCACTCTACATTTTAGAGATTCAGGGCAAAACACTGAAGCTCTTGGCAGCTTTCCAAAAAACACCCAGATTATTTTATATGAAAAATTTTAACTGTTTGTTTTCATGTTATTGAAAGGATATTTTGATTAAGGTTCTAACTGTGTGCTGCAGTTTTATTCTTTTGTGGTGAAAAGGAAGCTAAAAAAATAAACTAATGTTAAAGGTGGAGCAGCTCTTGGAGTTAAAGAGAAATGTTTTTGCTTTCAACTCGCCTCCCTCCCCTTCCTTCTTACCTCCTTCTCCTCCTCCAGTAATGGCGTTCACCAAGGTGCCTGCCACACCATCTGCAGAACAAACAGCTGTTAACCTCCTCACACCGCTCATGTGTGCAGCTACAACAACATGGGTTGTGTCTCTACGGGTTCATGTCTACTTCCACTTTCCACTCTACATTTTAGAGATTCAGGGCAAAACACTGAAGCTCCTGGCAGCTTTCCAACAAACACCCAGATTATTTTATATGAATAATTTTAACTGTTTGTTTTCATGTTATTGAAAGGATATTTTGATTAAGGTTCTAACTTTGTGCTGCAGTTTTATTCTTTTGTGGTGAAAAGGAAGCTAAAAAAATAAACAAATGTTAAAGTTGGAGCAGCTCTTGGAGTTAAAGAGAAATGTTTTTGCTTTCAACTCGCCTCCCTCCTCTTCCTTCTTACCTCCTCCTCCTCCAGTAATGGCGTTCACCAAGGTGCCTGCCACACCATCTGCAGAACAAACAGCTGTTAACCTCCTCACACCGCTCATGTGTGCAGCTACAACAACATGGGTTGTGTCTCTACGGGTTCATGCCAACTTCCACTTTCCACTCTACATTTTAGAGATTCAGGGCAAAACACTGAAGCTCCTGGCAGCTTTCCAAAAAACACCCAGATTATTTTATATGAATAATTTTAACTGTTTGTTTTCATGGTAGGGCTGCACAGTGACGTAGTGGTTAGCACTTTCGTCTTGCAGCAAGAAAATCCCTGACTGAAATCCCGGCCTGGGATCTTTCTGCATGGAGTTTGCATGTTCTCCCTGTGCATGCGTGGGTTTTCTCCGGGCACTCCGGCTTCCTCCCACAGTCCAAAAATATGCTGAGGTTAATTGATGACTAAATTGCCCGTAGGTGTGAGTGTGATTGTTTGTCTGTATATGTAGCCCTGTGACAGACTGGCGACCTGTCCAGGGTGTCCCCTGCCTTCGCCCAAGTCAGCTTAGATAGGTTCCAGCACCCCCGCGACTCTAGTGAGGATAAAGCGGTGTATAGAGAATGGATGGATGTTTTCATGGTTATTGAAAAGATATTTTGATTAGGGTTCGAACTGTGTGCTGCATTTTTATTCTTTTGTGGTGAAAAGGAAGCTAAAAAACAAACTACTGTAATGTTAAAGTTGGAGCAGATCTTGGAGTTAATGAGAAATGTTTTTGCTTTAAACTCACCTCCCTCCCCTTCCTTCTTGTCTCCTCCAGTGACGGCACCCAAGACATTGCCTGCCACATCACCTGCAGAACAAACAGCTGTTAACCTCCTCACACCGCTCATGTGTGCAGCTACAACAGCATGGGTTGTGTCTCTACAGGTTCATGCTTACTTTGCACTCTACATTTTAGAGATTCTGGATAAAAAGTTCTGTTTTCAGTCTAATTGAAAGGATGTTTTGATTAGTGCTCTCTGTCATTGATACTTGCTGTCTGACCTGTGAGGCATATTGATCTGAGGGCTTAACTTTGAGGCCAGTTTGACATAGCCGGACTTGCTTTGTGCAAGTCGGCTCAACAAAAGCTATAACCCCAGGCAGAGTTAACAGGTCTCGCTTACATGATTATAAACTTTCTCTATGAACTCAAACTTTCGGTTTCACACTAAAGGAGGGATTTAACGAATCACTTGGCTCTTCTGCACAAAATGAAACGATCGAGAGCAGCTGCTTCCCTCAACATGCTGTTTTAATATAGAACAAAGAGGAATACAAGAAGTTATGACGGTAAAAAAAATACAGCTACTGCAAAAAATACAAGACAGTATGCTGGTAGAAAACTTAGTTTAGCATAATGTGTTTATTTTACTGATCAGTGCAGCCATTCATTCCTGACAGCTGCACGATAAAGCTGTTAAACTTCATTTATTTAACATGATATTGTACTGAAGTGAGTTTAGGTCTGACATTGTCCCATAATGAAGGCGATCACTTTATTTTGTGGCCAAATCAAAGTGAAATTAATGTTACTTATTGAATATTATCTGTATTAAAAACTAATAAACTAATCAATTATCTAAGCTGTGTTCTATCAGCTGCAGTACCAGCTGTGTAAATGGACAAATGTAAAAACAAATTTATGCATCACCAACCAAATACATGTTGGGTTCCCATGGCAACATGATTTCAACAGTGTGTCATATTGTAACTATGCGCCTTCATTCAGTGGTTTTAGTGACGTACAGATCAACATGTTTGCAGATAAAATGTTTTCCCTCAAAAAAAACGTGAGGAAAAGATTTGGTTAAAGGGAGACATTTCTTCCAGTGGGCTGCACAGTTTACGTAGTGGTTAGCACTTTCGCCTTGCAGCAAGAAGATCCCCAGTTCAAATCCCAGGGTGGGCCTGGGATCTTTCTGCGTGGAGTTTGCGGTAAAAGATGTGAAAACTGATTGCAGTCTGGTTGAGAGAATGAAAACGTGCAGATTTAAAACTGATCAAATCAGAGAGACATTTAGAAATTACACTCACCTGCTGCCGATGCAAAAACATCTGTCTTCATTTTGTTAAAAAAGTCACCCATGGCTGCTGTCGTGTCAGACTGTTTATGGATGGACAAGCTCCAGTCTTATAGATGCTGGTGTCCTCGTCTGTACAGGTGACGTCTCCCTGGTCTCACCCTGCTGAGGAATCAGGTGTGGCTGCAGGGAGTCACGCAGGGTCGACCTGTTTGAGGCGTTTCTGAGATGAGGCGGCAGGATAAGAACTGAAGGTAAAGAGCTGTAATTATCATTTCACAGGTGAATGTGCACTGCAGGTTCTACTGCTGCTTGAACCAGCACTGAAACTGGAGAACAGTGTTAAATCTGTGAGTGGGTGTGTGTGAGTCCTTCCTCCAGAAGAATTTTGAGAATGCTTTGTGCGTCAGCACAACACCCTTGTTTGTGTTCATATAAAAGCCTTTGACAAAGAGTAATGTTTTTAATTGACGTATCGCTGTATAGGCGGTCCTATATGAAGGGACTCCATAGTTCTTAGTGGAAATTTACAGAGACAAAATGACAACAAAGAGACACCAAATGGCTACAAAGCGACACTAAACAACCACAGACACAAAACAACCATAAAGAAACACTACACAACCAAAAAGAGATACTAAACAACCACCCATCCATCCACTTAATCCTTATTAGGGTCGTGGGGGAGCTGGAGTCTATCCCAGCTGACTTGGGGCGAAGGCAGGGGACACCCTGCACAGATCACCAGTCTGTTGCAGGGCGACATACAGACAAACAATCACACCTACGGGCAATTTAGAATAATTAGTTAACGTCAGCATATTTTTGGACTGTGGGAGGAAGCCGAAGTACCCAGAGAAAACCCACGGAAGCACAGGGAGAACATGCAAACTCCATGCAGAAAGATCCCAAGAAGGTGAGCCAGGGATCTTCTTGTTGCAAGGCGAAAGTGCTATACACTGCCACTGTGCAGCCCCTAAACAACCACAGGGCTCCACACTAACTTTTTTTCCGAGGAGCACACTGGCCCCTAACTTCAAATTTTAGGAGCGCAAGCAGAAAATTTAGTGGCGCACACCATAATCGACTTGCAAAGTAAATATTCACATTTCCTGTCATTTTTACGGTATTGCTGATAAATACTAGCACAATAAATGCAGAAACTATGTTTTCAATTCAAATTTTATTTTACAGCATCCATCCATCCATTCTCTATACACCGCTTTATCCTAACTAGGGTCGCGGGGGGTGCTGGAGCTTATCCCAGCTGACTTGGGCGAAGGCAGGGGACACCCTGGACAGGTCGCCAGTCTGTCACAGGGCTACATATACAGACGAACAATCACACTCACATTCACACCTACGGGCAATTTAGAGTAACCAATTAACCTCAGCATATTTTTGGACTGTGGGAGGAAGCCGGAGTGCCCGGAGAAAACCCACGCATGCACAGGGAGAACATGCAAACTCCATGCAGAAAGATCCCAGGCTCAGGCCGGGACTTGAACCAGGGATCTTCTTGCTGCAAGGCAAAAGTGCTAACCACTACCCCACTGAGCAGCCCTATTTTACAGCACTTGACACAAAATAACAAGAAAAGCAGTCAGAGACCGCAGTACTCAACCAAGGCTGATTGGTTGACGTATAATTTCCGACGGATGAAATCTGTAATAAAAAGACCTTGTGCTGAGCACAGGCATGTGTTATGCATGTGCACGTTATGTATTTATACCAGATCACATGTAAATTACCCTTATAAAGGTCTGTTGATCAGTTCATCAGTTTTGGCAAGCCTTTGTTTTGCTACTGTTAAAATAACTGTTCCCTCCAGGCTTTTATTTTGAAGGCGTATTTTTAATGCTATGGGCTTTTATTTTGTAGCCATTTCAGTGGCACAGGAAGTGATTCTCTATGAAGAGGTTTAACATGATGAAGATGCTGCCGAAAAGTCCGAAAATCCACGTAAAGATGAAAGAAAACGGTTCCAGCCAGGGTGACCATATTGTAGCACTGAGCAGCGACTTAAGGCGGGAATGACGAGAGAGATTTTGAATTCAACACACTGGGGCTTTATTGTCACAACCACACACCACTTTCGATCTCACACACCTTTTATACCGGCTCGCAGGCCGAGGCCACTCCCCCAACAACCCCCCTGAATCACGGTATAACATGAAAATAACGAAACACACAAAATGAACTCAAAACGCAGAACTGGACCAGCTAAACGCAACAAATAATAAAGGAACATCTCAAACACACACATAACCCCATAAAACAAGCCCCAATGAACACATAACCCCCATGATGCCTAGCAACCCCCTCAGCGGCCCCCACGGCCGCTACATAGTCCCCACCTAAGGGGTTTACACGTCCCCGAAATCCCTGAGCCATGAGCAGTAAAGGTCCAAACGACGTGGACCCATCAGTGCCGGTCCTGGCCGGGGGTCTGCGCTAACAGTCTCCGTTGTGTCCTCCTCCGCTTCTCCCTTCTCCGCCGGCGCCAAAGGCTGGTAAGGGGAGAGCCGGTCACGGTGTAAAACCACCAGTTTTTTCCTGTGGTCGGGCATTTGGACCCGATAAACCACATCGGTAAGCTGCTCCATCACCACGGCTGGTCCGCGCCAGTGCGTGGAGAGCTTGGGCGACAGTCCCTTCTTTCGCACCAGGCAGTAAACCCACACCTTTTGCGCAGGTGCAAGCAGCTGCCCCGGCAATGAGTGTCGTATGCTCGCTATTGTTTTAGCCCTGCGTCCTCCTGGGCTCGGTGGGTAAAATCATGCGCCACCCGCAGGCGCTCCCGCAAACAATGAAAATAATTCAGTTCGGGACCTCCCGCGATCTCCAGCTCCGGAGGGAAACCAAATACCAATTCCACCGGCGTCCGCAACTTCCGGCCAAACATTAGTGCAGCAGGCGTGCACTGGCTGGACTCTTGAACTGCAGAGTGGTATGACCACAGGACCAGGGGCAGATGGCGGTCCCAGTCGCGTTGGTGGCGGCTGGTGAGGATAGCCAGCTGGGTGGCCAAGGTCCTGTTGAAATGCTCCACCAGCCCGTCGCTCTGGGGGTGCAACGACGTGGTCCTGGTCTTGGTCACCCCCAGCCGCTTGCAAACCTCAGCGAACACCTGGCCCTCGAAGTTCCGCCCCTGGTCACTGTGCAGCTCCTCGGAGACCCCAAACCGGGTGAACATCTCCTCCATGAGCCGCTCCGCCGTCGTCGAGGCACTCTGGTCGCGTTCATTGCGTCTAAAATCTTGTTTTTTATCAAACGCCTGTGTGAGAAGAGCAGACAACAGACTGTCGAGGCTATCGTGGGGGTGGGTCGCGGACTGTGTGTGTGTGTGTGTGTGTGTGTGCATGTGCCCGGCTGTCAATCAAACAGCCGGGCACATGCAGGGAGATGTTTAAAGAAACGCCCACCAACAAAGCCTTTTAACGACGCGTTATGTTAATGAAAATGGAGGACTCCGAAAAAAGTCAGAAGACTCCAAAGAAAAGAAAATGCAGTTACAACAAGGTCTGGGAAACTCATTATCCGTGGGTGAAGCCAGTGAAAGACGAGTCAGATAAAGCTTTCTGTGAACTTTGTCAGAGTGGCTCCTCTGTTAAAAGCGGAGGTGAATACAATGTGAAACGCCACAAACAATGTGAGACTCACAAAAAACGCGCAACTCAAAAGGAGGCTTCAATTTCTATGGATACATTCCTACTAAAACCCCAACAAGATTCCAACACAGACAAGGTAACAGCTGCTGAAGTAACTAGTGTTTACCACACTGTTCAACACTCCCAGTTGTACAGGGCAGAGGATTGTGGCAATAAGCTCTCATCAGTTATATTTCCAGACTCTGATATTGCAAAGCAAATGGCATGTGGTCGTATGAAATCTGCATCCATAGTTACTGATGTTCTTGCACCTGCCAGTGTGGAGAGTTGTTTGAGAGAGCTAAAAACACCAGTGGTTCAACTCCCAAGTGACAAAAAAGCCAAAACTCCGTTCTTTTCAGTGGCTTCAGATGCTTCTAATCATGGCACAACAAAGCTCTTTCCATTGTCTCTGAGATACTGGACACCAGAGCTGGGTTTGAAAAGGTAATTGACTTTTATGAAGATAGTGATGAGACATCTGTCACAATACACCACCAGGTTACAAGCAAGTTAAAAGAAAATGGCCTGAAACTTGACATGATTTAAGCGTACACAGCTGATACTGCTAGTGTAAATTATGGAAGAAATAATTCAGTGTACCAGAAACTAAAGGCAGACAACAGTGTCATTGTCAAGGCAAACTGCATGGCCCATGTAGTACGCAACTGTGCAAAGAATGCAGGAGACAGGATGAACATTGACATTGACTCTGTAGTGAACAAAATATTCAGTCACTTTTCTGTATCTGCACACCGTATAGAAGCACTGAAGTCAGTGTTTGTTTTTGTGGAGGAGGAGTATCATGCTGTTAGGAGACATGTACCCACAAGATGACTGAGCCTGTGGCCTGCTGTCAAGAGGCTACATGGCAGCTGGACAGCTACTTTTTTTTATCACTGAGAGAGAATCAGTGCCCAAAAGCACTGTGGCAGCTGATTAAAAAGCATCAGGATGGTGAGGGGCACCCTCTTCAGCTACAGGTCTACCTGGCCTCCCTCAATAATGTGCTGAAGATGTTCCATGAAGTTATTCTGCAGTTGGAGGGACAGGATGTGACTGTCTGTGAGCTATATGACATAATTTTCACTCTCAAGATAAAGCTCCAACAACGACAAACTGATTCCTTCTTTGGAATGGAGGCCAGTGAACTCCTCCAACAGTTCCCAGACTGAGAGGCAGCAATAATCAAAAAAGATCTCTCCAACTTCTAAAATGCTGCACTCACCTATCTGGAAAAGTGGTATGACTTCAGAGAGAACAACTACCAGAAGAATGTTGCATGTGTTACACGGCAGTGGGGACAGGTTTCATTGTTTGTTTAGATATTTATTTTTGCATGTGTTGCATGTTTTTGTAGTTTGAATTGTGGGTGTTTTCAGTTGTATTGCATGTCTTGATTATTTATGTTTTGAGTTTTTCTATTATTTTTGAGTGTCCCACTGCCCGTGAACGCCTCTGACGAGGCAATAGATTGCACCTGCCAGGTTCTCCCTTCCTCCCTACAGGAGCCAATGGGCGGCAAGGATAGAGGCTTCAAGGCTGGTGGAGAGAACTATATAGGAGCCTGCGGAGGACAACAACGAGAGGGCGTCCGGTGGGAAGGACAGCGTGCCTGGAACGAGAGCCGGAATGGTGTGAGTCAACCATGTGAGCTTTGAAGGAAACTTGGAAGGGGTGGACAAGTGGACGGAGCACGAATTTGAAGACGGAGGCAGTGGGTAACGCCGAGACGAAGCCGAGAGGAAACCAGAACGTTACGACGCGACATACTCGCAGCGGCAGGGCGGTTAGCTCTGCCTCGGGTGTGAGTATCCCTTTTGGGGCTTTCCAGTAGCGTTCTGGTGTGGTTATATCCCCTGGAGTGGGTTGATGATAAGAGGCTTCCATACTAGCAGTGGATCTGTGTCTTGCAGGTGGTTTCCCCCGGACACGAGCCAGGCTGAGGAAGATGAGGGCTGAACCCCGGGACTGCTGAACCGTGTGCTCCGTACCCTACCACCCCTGGAACGACCTTAAAGGGTGGATTTTAGCTTTTAGCAGTTTTAACGAGACCCTGAGGTCGCGATGGACTTTCCCCTGCTGGCTGCAGGCCCGAGGAGTGTAACGTAGGAGTTTAACCTGTATTATATGAGAAGAAATTCATCTTGTAATTAAATGATTGTTTGCCACCGGCATCTGGTTTTCTCGCCCTCTATGTAATACTGTTGCTGACAAGGTGCTCCACCCGATCGTTAAGAACCTAGTGCAAAACCTTAACAATATTAATAATTTGGTCATTCTCCCTGTTAAATCCAAAAAGAAACCCACTCGGCGGGTGACACATGCTTGGCACTGAAGAGCAAGTTCACATTCTCCCAGCTCAGTGATGTGGTGGAGGCCCTACAGATCAGAGGGAAACTGAACATGGGTGACCTGTATGATGAGTACTGTGGATAAAGGAGCAGCATTACTGCACAGATAATTAAATATTCATCGGTGGATTGTTATCAGACCGTGCATAAATGTTGTCACATTTCCAGACAATTACCTGTTTGAGCGGTACCGTTTCGTAATCGTTTCAAGTCCATAATCTACATAAACAACCTAATCCGTCCTTACATTTACATTACCAACCGCAGTCATGCTCTCACAATCAGCAGATATTGTGTGTTGCGCTGCGGTTCTTTGGAAATGGAAGTTTTTATATAATGTCGGAGATGCAGAGTAAGGCAACTGTATGGAGGACATTCAGAAAAGTGTTCCTGGCCCTGAAATGGCTTTTACTCATCACTGTGGTTTTTCCTGGACATAAACCTGTCAGAGCATCAAGGAGGAGTTCCACAGGATTGCAGGTGAATGATGTAGAGATCTGTTAAATTCATTTTAAATCATATTCTGTTAATGAGATTGTGCTGCAACCTCAGACTGGGATTAGTCCTTTTAATTTCTTTTAGGATTTCCCAGTGTGATTGGCTGCATAGATGCACACACATCCCCATTACAGCTCCCTCACATCATGAATAGGAAGTCCATTCACAGCATAAATGTGCAGGTAGGCTACAGGTAGACTGACTACTGTTTCTAAATGTTAAAGACTGCATCATAGTTTAACATCTGTCCTTCTCTGCACTGTCCAGATCATATGTGATGCTGCATACATCATTTCTAATGTGGAGGCCACGTGACCTGGGTCTGTTCATGACTCCAGGATTTATGGAGAGTCTAACCTGAGCAACAGACTGCAGCGTGGTAAGCAGCATAAAGATTTTCACAATATAATTCTCTTGTCTCCCTCCTTTAATATACTCTGATGTATCCACTATACATTACAGGAGAGTTTGATGGCCAGGGTGTTTAACCCCTGGTGACAGGGGTCACCATGCCCACCCAGGCTGATGACCTCATACCCTGACCCTGAACCAGGCCCCCAACAGAACTTCAACCGGGCTCACTGCAGGACCAGGGCCCGGGTGGAGATGACCATAGGCCTGCTGAAAGCCCGTTTCCAGCGCCTATGTCTCCTCAGGGTGACCCCTGAGAGGGCCTGTGATATTATTGTGGCATGTGTTGTTCTTCATAATATTACCGCTATTAGAGGAGAGCAACACCCTGCCCTATAAACTGAAGACCCAGATGATGACCCCATCCACCTGCAGCTATCCAGGACAGCAAAGCAGTCAGACACCATATGCAATAATCACTTTAGAGTTTAAGTCACCATCATCACCACCACAGCAAATAAAGACATGATACACAATCATTTGGTCTTCTTTATTTCCTACAAATAAAAGAGAGAGTTCAGTTCATGTTCCAGTAGTTAAGATAATTCACCTGTGACCATCAACGACCTCTCACTTGTGCTCCAGTATTTCATTTTCCAGATCTGCCCTCCTAATCTGCTTTTGGATTTTTCTCAGCAAATGCAGCTTGTAAATCTGTTTTACTGATAACTGGGAATACATAGAGGACATTAAATTATACAGTTGCACATGAATTCCACAGAATGAACCTCTGGTGTCTCCTGAACATCCATCTCACTGTGGGGTCATTCCAGGTGAAATGACCAGCGACAGTGCCTTGTGAAAGTATTCGGCCCCCTTGAACTTTTCTACCTTTCACCACATTTCAGGCTTCAAACATAAAGACATAAAATTTTAATTTTTTGTCAAGAATCAACAACAAATGGGACACAATCGTGAAGTGGAACGAAATTTATTGGATATTTTAAACTTTTTTAACAAATAAAAACCTGAAAAGTGGGGCGTGCAATATTATTCGGCCCCCTTGCATTAATACTTTGTAGCGCCACCTTTTGCTGCAATTACAGCTGCAAGTCGCTTGGGGTATGTCTCTATCAGTTTTGCACATCGAGAGACTGAAATTCTTGACCATTTTTCCTTGCAAAACAGCTCGAGCTCAGTGAGGTTGGATGGAGAGCATTTGTGAACAGCAGTCTTCAGCTCTGCCCACAGATTCTCAATTGGATTCAGGTCTGGACTTTGACTTGGCCATTCTAACACCTGGATACGTTTATTTGTGAACCATTCCATTGTAGATTTGGCTTTATGTTTTGGATCATTGTCCTGTTGGAAGATAAATCTCCGTCCCAGTCTCAGGTCTTTTGCAGACTCCAACAGGTTTTCTTCCAGAATGGTCCTGTATTTGGCTCCATTCATCTTCCCATCAATTTTAACCATCTTCCCTGTCCCTGCTGAAGAAAAGCAGGCCCAAACCATGAGGCTGCCACCACCATGTTTGACAGTGGGGATGGTGTGTTCAGGGTGATGAGCTGTGTTGCTTTTAAGGCCAAACATATGGTTTTGCATTGTGGCCAAAAAGTTCGATTTTGGTTTCATCTGACCAGAGCACCTTCTTCCACATGTTTGGTGTGTCTCCCAGGTGGCTTGTGGCAAACTTCAAACGAGACTTTTTATGGATATCTTTGAGAAATGGCTTTCTTCTTGCCACTCTTCCATAAAGGCCAGATTTGTGCAGTGTACGACTCATTGTTGTCCTATGGACAGACTCTCCCACCTCAGCTGTAGATCTCTGCAGTTCATCCAGAGTGATCATGGGCCTCTTGGCTGCATCTCTGATCAGTCTTCTCCTTGTTCGAGGTGAAAGTTTACAGGGACGGCCGGGTCTTGGAAGATTTGCAGTGGTCTGATACTCCTTCCATTTCAATATGATTGCTTGCACAGTGCTCCTTGAGATGTTTAAAGCTTGGGAAATCTTTTTGTATCCAAATCCGGCTTTAAACTTCTCCACAACAGTATCTCGGACCTGCCTGGTGTGTTCCTTGGTCTTCATGATGCTCTCTGCACTTTAAACAGAACCCTGAGACTATCACAGAGCAGGTGCATTTATACGGAGACTTGATTACACACAGGTGGATTCTATTTATCATCATCAGTCATTTAGGACAACATTGGATCATTCAGAGATCCTCACTGAACTTCTGGAGTGAGTTTGCTGCACTGAAAGTAAAGGGGCCGAATAATATTGCACATCCCACTTTTCAGTTTTTTATTTGTTAAAAAAGTATAAAATATCCAATAAATTTCATTCCACTTCACGATTGTGTCCCAATTGTTGTTGATTCTTGACAAAAAATTAAAATTTTATATTTTTATGTTTGAAGCCTGAAATGTGGCGAAAGATTGAGAAGTTCAAGGGGGCCGAATACTTTCACAAGGCACTGTATTCCTTGGGGTTGATGCTGCACCATTTTCAAATTAGTCCTAAATTTGTATGCCATTAGATAGTCACAAAAGTACTTTCTATGCAAAATTGCAGACCTGTAGCTCAAATAGTTTGAGTTGTGGGGGTCTGAAATTTTCAGAATTTGGGCTATAAAAAGCCTCGCCAGCATTTTTTGCAAATTTAAGTGGTTATTTCTCAGCCTCTAGACATA